>NC_057711.1:103880969-103888835 GCF_004010195.1 Chiloscyllium plagiosum | reverse complement strand
TCCCCCTCCCCCTCCACCAAGGATATGCAGGTCTTTGGACTCCTCCATCGTCAGACCACAGCGAAACGATGGTTGGAGGAAGAACGCCTCATCTTCTGGCTAGGAACCCTCCAACCACAAGGGATGAAGTCGGATTTCACCAGTTTCCTCATTTCCCCTCCCCCCACCTTGTCTCAGTATAATCCATCGAATTCAGCACCGCCTTCCTAACCTGCAATCTTCTTCCTAACCTCTCCGCCCCCACCCCAGTCTGACCTATCACCCTCACCTTGACCTCTTTCCACCTATCACATTTCCGACGCCCCTCCCCCAAGTCCCTCCTCCCTACCTTTTATCTTAGCCTGCTGGACAAACTTTCCTCATTCCTGAAGAAGGGCTTATGCCCGAAACGTCGATTCTCCTGATCCCTGGATGCTGCCTGACCTGCTGCGCTTTTCCAGCAACACATTTTCAGCTCTGATCTCCAGCATCTGCAGACCTCACTTTCTCCTCAAATACTGAACAACGAAGAGTACCTTATTGGTTGCAGCACGTGTGTGTCTCCTGAGGAGGTCATTACAGTTTCTTGCTGTGGCACGTCGGAACTGGTGGTCGATGAGTTGGGCATCGTACCCCATTCTTGTGAGTGCATCCCTGAGTACTTCCTGGTGTCTGTCACGTTCCTCCTCATCTGAGCAGATGCGGTGTATGCGTAGGCATTGTCCATAGGGGATGGCTGTTTTAATATATTTTGGGTGGAAGCTGGAGAAGTGCAGCATTGTGAGGTTGTCTGTGGGTTTGCAGTAGAGTGTGATGCTGAGGTGTCTATCCTTGATGAAGATGCAAGAATGAGACAGATAGTCGAGAGTAGTCAATGGTGAGTTTGATGGTGGGATGAAACTTGTTGATATCACTGTGTAGTTTTATCAGTGACTCCTCGCCATGGGTCCAGAGGAAGAAAATGTCGTCAATGTACCTGGTGTATAATATTGGTTGGAGATCCTGCATAGAGAAGAAGTCTTGTTCGAACCTGTGCATAAAAATGTTGGCATATTAGGGTGCAAATTTGGTCCCCATGGTTGTTCCGTGTGTTTGGATGAAGAACTGGTTGTCAAAGGTGAAGACGTTGTGATCAAGGATAAAGCGGATGAGTCGTAGGACGGTGTTTGGAGACTGGCAGTTGTTGGTGTTGAGTACTGAGGCTGTTGTCATGATGCCATCATTATGGGGGATGCTGGTGTAGAGTGCGGAAACATCCATTGTGACGAGGAATGTTCCCGGGTCGACTGGCCTGTGGGTGCTGAGTTTCTGTAAGAAATCCGTAGTGTCACGACAGAAGCTGAAGATCCCCTGTACAATAGGTTTCAAGATGCCTTCCACATAGCCGGAGAGATTCTTACATAGGGTCCCATTGCCGGACATGATGGGATGTCCTGGTGGGTTGGCTTTGTATACCTCTGGAAGGCAGTAGAAGTCGCCTACATGAGAAGTACATGGGATGAGGGCGCATAGGGAACTCTGAAGGACTGGATCCAAAGTTCTGATCAGTGTGTTTAATTCACGGGCGTGCTCTTTGGTTGGATCAGCTGGTAGTTGCCTGTAGTGTTCCTGGTTGTTCAGTTGTAGGTACACTTCCTTGCAGAATAGAATCTGTTCTATTCTGAATGACAATGGCTCCTCCTTTATCTGCTGGTTTGATGACAATGTTGTGATTGGTTTTGAGAGCCTGGATGGCATTGCATTGTGAACAGGTGATGTTTTGCTTTACCTTGTGAGTACGGCTGATGAATCTGGCATTTATATATTTCCTGACGGTTTGAGCATACATGTCAAGCCCAGGGCAGCGGCCCTCCGGTGGGGTCCAAGTTGACACTTTCTTTGGTCGCTCCTCTACAGATCCCTGTGATAACCGTTCCAGTTCATCAGTGGGCTCATTGGGATCACTGCCAGCACCTTGAAAGAATTCCGGGAGTCTCATTCGTCTGATGAACTCCTCTGTGTCTGCTGCCAGAACCAACGGGTCCATTTTGGTGGTGGGGCAGAAGTTGAGACCCCTACTCAGGACTTCAATCTCTTCTAGTTGAAGGGTGTGGTCCGATAAGTTGATAATAGACTTCCCCGCAGTGATAATGTTGTCTACTGTGGTTCCAGGGTGGGCTGTGCTATTACTGGTGAGGATGCCAACTTTCTCCAGTTTGTTGTTCTTGGCGTGCATGTACGTGGTGTAGTTTTGTTGCCTTGTCTGTTTGGCGATGTCATGTAATTGTACTGATGTATCCTGTGTGCAGGCTGACAGTGTGGACTCCATCTCAATTTCAAGGTTGTGGCGCCTGCTGTAGAGTTGGTGCACGGGATGAATGAGGAGTTTACGAGAGGCGCGGTGGCAAAGTCTCTCTGCGTAGTCTGTGTTGTAAGTCGACTTAAGTCGGTTCATGATCCGTAATCTTTTTGGGATCTTTCCCGCTTGCCTGCATTCCTGTAGAAACTTGATGTCTGTGTCGATATGTGCGATCTTCTTGGAGATCCTCTCCGCTTTAAGCCGACAGTTAGTGGTGTCGATAGTAGTCATGATTTGGAGATGCCGGTGTTGGACTGGGGTGTACAAAGTTAAAAATCACACAACACCAGGTTATAGTCCAACAGGATTCATTGGAAGCACACTAGCTTTCGGAGCATCGCTCCTTCATCAGGTGGTAGTGGAGGGCTCGATCGTAACACAGAATTTCAGGTGGTAGTGGAGGGCTCGATCGTAACACAGAATTTATAGCAAAAATTTACAGCTGAAAATGTGTTGCTGGAAATGCGCAGCAGGTCAGGCAGCATCCAGGGAACAGGAGAATCGACGTTTCGGGCATAAGCCCTTCTTATGCCCGAAATGTCGATTCTCCTGTTCCCTGGATGCTGCCTGACCTGCTGCGCGTTTCCAGCAACACATTTTCAGCTCTGATCTCCAGCATCTGCAGACCTCACTCTCTCCAGCAAAAATTTATAGTGTGATGTAACTGAAATTATACATTGAAAAATTGATTGTCTGTTAAGCCTTTCGTCTGTTAGAATACCATGACAGTTTCACTTCTTTCACTTGTAAATCACAAAACCTTTTTTTTTAAAAGTTGCATTCTCAGGTTTTCATAGATCTCCATGTCATTACCTGATGACGTGAATTGGGTGAATCAAAGAAAAAAATGGGATGGAGTGTTGGTTCGCCCAATCCTTTTGTAAATCTTTCTTTTTTAAATTCTTCTCATTAATGTATTGTACAGTTCCTGCAAACTGCAGATTATGAATTATGTACCATTTCCTTTCACTACCCAGCAGCTTCAAAGCCACTTGAATGACTTGTCCATTCAAATGGCTTTCTTGGTCTGATCCTACAATTTGTGGTGTCCCCAGTTAGATAATGTCTCCTATGCTAAGTTTCTCATTGAGGTCACAGCAGTACCTGCCTTACCTGGCAACTCCTGAACCCATTTGGTGAAATTATTTAGCAGAACAAAAAACTACTTATTCCTGCTGACAGTCAGGGACCTTCTAAACTTTTGGTGCATGTCAATGGTGCCTTTTTCTTCTGTGTGTCTGGAATACCGAAAATATTGACAAAAGTCCTCCACTTCCTCTTTAAATGAGGTCTCCATCCCAACGCTGTCTCTCTTTTCCAAGTTTTCTCTGCACTGGGGTGACCAGCCTTGGACCTTCCCCACTGCTCAGGATTCCAGAGTGGTTTTGTTAATGGGAAGTTTGATTGGTTACCGTGTGAAGAAACAACTAGTTTAAACATTTTGAACATGAGAAAGGATATTAATGCAAAAGCAAACTTTATTGATGGTTAAACAATATTAATTTACAAGTCAGGAAATTGGAAAAGATGGAAAATGTTTGTCATTTAAGCAGCTGGTAACCAAGGTAAAATCAAGACTGCGACTGAAATGTTGTGTTTTGAGATTCACTCCATAAATTGGACTATTGTTTCCTCCTATCATGATGCAATTAGCAAGTGCACAATCAAGATGAAAATGGCTACTGGAATAGTCAATGTTTCATTCTGTGAAAGAGGGGACTTCACATTTATGTGACATAGGGTCCTTCAAAGGGCAATAACATTAAACAGACATCCACACAGTACAGGGAAAAGACACTTGTGATTATAAAATGCTGTGTGTGAACATTATGCACTGACCCATTATGCAGTGTAGAGTACAAATCCTGACCCTAAATGCTCTTGGCGACATGATGCAGCATCAGGAAGGGGCTGTAGAGATGCAGTGGTTGTGTCCTTGCCTTTAGGACGGCACGTTGTCTCAGTGGTTAGCACTGCTGTCTCACAGCAAGAGGGACCCGGGTTCGATTGCCACCTCAGGCGACTGTCTGTGTGAAGTATGCACATTCTCCCCGTGTCTGTGTGGTTTTCCTACAGGTGCTCTGGTTTCCTCCCACAAGTCAAAGATGTGCGTGTTAGGTGAATTGACCATGCTAAATTGCCCATAGTGTTAGGTGCATTAGTCAGGGGTAAATATAGAGTAGGGGAATGGGTCTGGGTGGTTTGATCTTTGGAAGGTCAGTGTGGACTTGTTGGGCCAGCTCCACGATGTGAAATAAGAAGTCCACAAAGTGTAACAACAGAAATCAATCCCACTAATGGCTGTGCTAAACAAACAGAGTAATAAAGCTTGGAAAGATTCTCCCTAGGTACCAAAGTAGTAATCACCTTTCATGGTCCTACAGCCTTCAAGTGGTGCAAGAGATGCTGACTTCACACCATTAAGCCATTAAAAGAGAGCCTAGCACTCAGGATGGCTAGGCTCGGTACACTCACTATTTTAGCTGCAGCTCGAAAGACAGAAGTAGACAAGCAGAAGGCTAGAAAGACACAACAAGTCAGGCACCATCAGGAAATGGAGACATCAACTTTTCAGGTGCAACCCTTCTTCAGGACTGGGGTTGGGAGTGAGGGATTCATTGACACAGCTAATGCTGAAAAGTGGATATGTATTTACAGTTGTGAGAACAAATTTACAATGAAATTTTTTAGATTTAAATCTTTTTATTTTCCATCATCAATTCTCTAGATTTATCTGCTAAAAGAGAACTTTGTTAACTCTTCTTTTTGACATGTTTACAAAAACTATTATTATCTTCTTTTATATTTCTGGCTATATTTCTCTCATATTCTATATTTTCCCTTCTGACTAATCTTTTGATCATTGTTTACTTTATTTTTTAAATACTTTATTCAATCTTCTAATCTGCCACCTGTCTTTATACAACATATTCCTCTTCTCTGACTTTGTTATTGCCTTTAGCATTTCTAGTTAAATATGTATGATGGGTCCATCCCATGGGAGTTGTTCTTACTTGTTGGAATGCATTTATTATGTGTATTTTGAAATATCCCTTTAAATGTTTGCCCCTCCTTTGCTGCTGACCTATCCTTCAACTTAATTTGTCCATTCACTTTAGCCAGCGCTACAATCAAGCTCTCATAACTGCCTTTATATAAATTTTGCAAATGGTTTTTGTGAACCAGAAAAAAAAGATATTTTCTGGCTATTGGGCCTTAAGGAGGGCTGGTAGAAAGCACATCAAGTCAGAGAAGGAGTTAACAGGAAAGAAAGGTGAAGAGTTGGGACAGTGCATATCAGGGGAAAAAAATGAGGTTGTGAAGGAGAACATGGAGTTAATATTAACTGAAATAAGATCATGCTGTTCACTAATGCCGGAAAAGATTTTCATAAAACGAACAGAGCTTGGGCACTTGAGGTGGCACGACAAAGGGCTCGGAAAAAGAGAAATACATTCAGCAGCCAGAATGCAATGAAACAAATAGGATGAATCTTCCATACTCTGTTTTCATTTATTATAAAAAGGGAGGTGGACTGAGGAGTGAAAACATTATGAAAGCCTTTATGCAAGCTTGCTGACTGTGAACATTTAAGAAATTTCTGCAGTTCTCTTGTTTTGAAAGTCTGTTTTCAAAATGGGTCATTATTTGTTTTCACTGTCAACCCCATCTGGTCTGAAACTCCTATCAGCCCCACTGCTGCTAAACACGCCTGTCACCTTCAGCTCAAAACATTCTCGCAGCCCCATTGCACCTAGCACTAAACACCAAGGCTCATTTTGACACCACACAACTCTCCCACCCTCTGTCTATCCTGCTCCTCATACTCATCAAAACTCACACCCTTGGGTCACTCCACAACTGCAGACCAATGTTCCTCCCACCCCCAAAAACTATACTTTGACTCAACCTCCCACTCCCAACTCAGTCCAGCCGCATTTACTCCCCCCCCCCCCCCCATGCTCCAACTCCATCCTCCTCCTTTTTGTCCCACTGTCAGTGTCGTTCACTCTTGTCACCTGCACACACTTCCAGAGCCAGACACCTCCTTCCTCTTACTCTCTTCCCAATACATTCTCTCTCTCTCCCCCCCCCCACCATCCACACTCCATTGCTCACCCAATTCACCTCCAAGCTTTCGCACCCACTCCTTCTCAGTCTCCCACCTGGCATTCCCTGGCTGGTTGGTTTCTCTAATATCAAACCAGAACTGATAGTGCTTTTAGGGAGGAGCAGAGGGTAAGTGAATGAGGACATGGGTACAAATGGGGTGGAGTGATTTGGGGCACAGAGGTTAGAAGGTAGAAATTAACAGAGCAAAGTTAAAGTTCTAGATTGGAGGAAGACCAACTTTGACGGTGTTGGGCAAGAATTTTCTAAAGTTGCTTGGGGGGTAGATATTCACAGGTAGGGAGACAGCTGGAAAATGGGAAGCCTTCAAAAATGAGATGATGAGAGTCCAAAGACAGTATGATCCCCTGTTAGGGTGAAGGGCAAGGTTGTAAGTATAGGGAATGCTGGATGACTAGAGAAATTGAGGTTTTAGTTAAGCAAAAGAAGGAAGCATATATCAGGTATAGACATCAGGGATTGAGTGAAGCCCTAAAAGCAGCAGAATATATTTAAAAGGGAAATCAGGAGGCAAAAAGGGGACAGGTTATAGCTTTGGCAAATAGGGATCAGGGAAAGGGATTTGACAAGTTCATTAGAAACAAAAAAGTAACTAGGGAGAGAATAGGGCTCCTTAAAGATCAGCAAGGTCACCTATGTGTGGAAATGCAGGGGATGGGGTGGTACTAAATGAGTATTTTGCATCAGTGTTTGCTAAAGAGAATGATTTGGAAGCTGGAGAACTTGGGGAAGTAAATAGCGATATTTTGAAAAATATTCATATAAGAGAAGAGGTGATGCTGGACATCTTAAATGCATGAAGGTGGATACATCCCTGGGACCTGATCAGGTGTCTCCTCGAGTTCTGTGGGAAGTTACAGAAGTGACTTCTGAGCTCTTGCTGAGATATTTGTATTGCTGATAGCAATAGATGAGGTCTGAAGACTGGAGGTTGTCTAACATGGTGCCACTACTTTTAAAAAATGGGAAGAAAAAGCCAGGGAACTATGGACTGGTGAGTCTGACATCAGTGGTGGGCAAGGAGGGGATCCTGAGGGAGAGGGTTTATATGTATTTGGAAAGGCAAGGAGTGATTAGGGATTGTCAACATGGCTTTGTGCGTGGGAAAATATGTCTCACTAACTTGATTGAGTTTTCTGAAGAAGTAGCAAATCAAATAGGTGAGGGCAGAGAAGTGGATATGATCTAAATGAACTTCAGTAAGGCATTTGACAGGGTTCCACTTGGTAGATTGGTTAGCAAGGTTAGATCACATGGAAGGACAAAGTGAGGACTGCAGATGCTGGAGATCAGAGGTGAAAATGTGTTGCTAGAAAAGCGCAGCAGGTCAGGCAGCATCCAAGGAACAGGAGAATCGACGTTTCGGGCATAAGCCCTTCTTCAGGAATGAGGAAAGTGTGTCCAGCAGGCTAAGATAA
>NC_057711.1:103781380-103880368 GCF_004010195.1 Chiloscyllium plagiosum | reverse complement strand
GGGGGGAAATTGCGGTCCTTGAAGAAGGAGGCCATCTGGGTTGTACGGATTTGGAACTGGTCCTCCTGGGAGCAGATGCGGCGGAGATGAAGGAATTGGGAATATGGGATGGTGTTTTTACAGGGGGCAGGGTGGGAGCAGGTGTAGTCTCGGTAGCTGTGGGAGTCGGTTGGTTTATAGTAAATGTAGATCACATGGAATAAAGGGAAAACTATCCATTTGAATATAGAACTGGCTTCAAAGTAGAAGACAGAGGGTGGTGGTGGAGGGTTGTTTTTCAGACTGGAGGTCTGTGACCAGCAGTGTGCCACAAGGATCTGTGCAAAGTCCACTGCTTTTTGTCATTTATATAAATGAATGGAGGTGAACACAGAAGGTATGGTTATTAAGTTTGCAGATGACACCAAAATTGAAAATGTAGTGACAGCGAAGAAGGCTACTTCAGAGTACAATAGATTCTTGATCAGATAAGTCAATGGACCGAGGAGTGACAAATGGAGTTTAATTTAGATAAATGTGAGGTGCTGCATTTTTGAAAAGCATATCAGAGCAGGATTTATACACTTTATGGTATGATCCTGGGGAGTGTTGCTGAACAAAAAGACCTTGGAGTGCAGGTTCATCGTTCCTTGAAAATGGAGTTGTAGTTAGACAGGATAGTGAAGGAGGTTTTTGGTATATTTGCTTTTATTGGTCATTGCATTGAATGTCGGAGCTTGGAGGTCATTTTGCACTGTGCAGGACATTGATTAGGCCGCCTTTGGAATATTGCGTTCACTTCTGGTCTCCTTACTATAGGGAACAATGCTGTGAAACTTGAAAGATTTCAGAAAAGATTTACAAGGATGTTGCAAGGATTGGAGGGTTTGAGCTATTGGGAAAGGCTGGGGCTAATTTCCCCGAAGTGTCGGAGGCTGAGGGGTGACATTATAGTGTTTTATAAATTCATGAGGGGCATGGTTAGAATGAGTAGTCAAGGTCTTTACCCCTTGATAGGGGAGTCCAAAACTGGAGGGCATAGATTTAAGGTGAGAGGGGAAAAATTTAAAAGGGAACTAAGGGGTAACATTTTCCCACAGAGAGTGGTGCACATATGGGATGAACTACCAGAGGAAGTGGTGGAGGATGGTATAATTACAACATTTAAAAGGCATCTGGATGGGTATATGAATACGAAGGGTTTAGAAGGATATTGGTCAAGTGCTCGCAAATTGGACTTGATTAGGTTAGGATCTGTGGTCGGCATGGGTGAGTTGGACTGAAAGGTCTGTTTCTGTCCTGTACATCTCTGTGACTCTGTGACTCTATGACTTATTACACTTGATTTATTAAGCTGGTTTAGACAGACCCCGCCACCAGTAATATATTTCCCTCCCTACCCCTATCAGCATTCCGTAAAGTCCATTGCCTCCGTGACTCCCTCATTAGGTCCACCCTCCCCACCAACCCACCCTCCCTTGGCACCTTCCCATGGCACCACAAGAGGTATAAAACCTGCACCCACACCTCCCCCCTCACCTTTGTCGAAGTCTCCTTCCACAGCTGGCAGAGGTTTTCCTGCATATCCAAACACCGCATTTACTGTATCCATTGCTCCCGATGTGGTGTCCTCTACATTGGGGAGATAGGATACCAACATGCGGAACATTCCAGAGAACTTCTCCGGGACACACGTACCCAACAACCCTACTGCCCTGTGCCAGACCACTTCAACTCCCCTTCCCACTCTGCCAAGGACATGCAAGTCCTGGGCCTCCTCCATCACCAAATCCTAGCCACCCGACACCTGGAGGAGGAACACCTTATCTTCGACCTTGGGAACCTCCATCCACAGGGCATCAATGTTGATTTTGCCAGTTTCCTCATGTTCCCCCACCCCACCTTATCCCAGATCCAACCCTCCACTCAGCACTGCTGTCTTGAACTGTCCTAACTGTCCATCTTCCATCACATCTATCTGTTCCACCCTCCACTCCAACCTATCACCATCACCCCCCACCTCCATCTACCTATCGCCTTCCAAGCTAACCTTGCCCCCAGCTCCACCCCTCTCCCAAGTTACCTTTCCCTCAGCCCCCTTGCCCCCTCACATTCCTGATGAAGGGCTTATGCCCAAAATGACGACTCTCCTGCTCCTCGGATGCTGCCTGACCTACTGTGTATTTCCAGCACCACACTTTTTGATTCTCATCTCCAGTATCTGCAGTCCTCGCTTTCTCCTGATTTATTAACTTAGTCTATCACATTCATATATTTGAATTCAATTCCAGGCTTAAGTTGGAATATAATTTCTAGGTTTGAAGGTGCATTCCTGCAGCCCTGGCATCTACCAGTCACAAAAGGTCTCAAAGTTACTAGCACACCTTGTGTTGTCCCTCTCCAGGGATACCCAAGAATGAATATAGCTGCAGAACAGAGGTATGTAGCCCCTCAACCATTGGCTGTCGACACTTGTTAATAACCACCTTGGTTCGGCCTGGGAGAAGTGCTGTGAGGAGATCTGTCTGTATTTCTAGATATTTTTAATCAACCTGGTCAGACATGTTGTCTAGGGTAAGTAGTATTTGAAGTTTCTGGTCCATTATTCAGAACTGCATCAAAGGAGTCCTTGCCTGCAACTGCATGCACTGTTCATACCTACTACCTCTCCACAATTAAACACTATGAAGATATAATTGACATGTGGTCGTATGAAAATACATTTAAGTGATTAAATCATTAAGTTTCAAACATTAAAAGAAGTTTTAAAAATAGTAGGTGCCTTCGGTAAATTTCTATCTGATATAAGTTGGTTTCCTATTCATTTACCCTTCTACAGGGAATTAATCCCATCTGTGAATCAGGTAAATGCACATTTCAAGAGTCCTCAGTATAGTAGGCCAACAGAATTCAATAT
The DNA here is from genome assembly GCF_004010195.1 of Chiloscyllium plagiosum. Taxonomy (NCBI): domain Eukaryota; kingdom Metazoa; phylum Chordata; class Chondrichthyes; order Orectolobiformes; family Hemiscylliidae; genus Chiloscyllium; species Chiloscyllium plagiosum. Next base: position 103,877,472 of record NC_057711.1, on the reverse strand, counting down.
TCACTCACAACCTGTTAGATATCAATCACAAGCATCATCAGTTTAAGCTAAACATTAAGCAAAGAAGTAGTTGTAGTTATGCTCGGTTAGGAAGTTACAGATTTGAGGCATTGGAAAACTTTCAAGTGTCATTCGAAAATGAACAAACGTTAATAAAAAAACTATAAGGAAGCAAAACCGCTATAAAGGGAGAAGAAACCAATAAACATAAAAGTCAGGGATAGAGAGCAAATAGTAAAATACTCTGAATCAATAGAGAAGTCCAGTCAAGTGGGAGTTCAAGGCTGGAAAAGAAATTTAGATCAGTTGATGAAAACAGGTTCCATTTATACAGGAGAATCATTAGAGTGAGTGGTGCATTTGGCTCTACTATCCTCCACAGAGTCAGAAAGACTGGAGCTGACCACTTGTGAGGTGCAATGAAGTGTCTGGTGGTCATCCTGGCCATTGGGCTGCTGCTGACTTCTTTCACAGGATCCACAATTCTTAACACTGAAGTGATGAAGCTCTGTGAATCAGATTTCCTACATAAACTGGTCCAGCTCTGTGCTAATGCGAAACCTCAGCATCGGCGTCAGTATGGTAAGTATTAAGACCCCTTTCTAATGACCAGGATAAAGTAATAATCATTAACTTCTACCAAGGGGAGAATTTAAATTGTTTTTTAATTAAAATAGGATGTGATTTTTTTGGATCAATTGGTCAGGAATGCAGCTATAATATTACTTTCATTATCACTCGTGAATACCTTGCACATGTACATTTGGGAATTGCACGAGAAAAAAATTATTGGATTGGAATTTACTGGATGCCATATCCCCTGACCTCATGGGAAGAAAATAGGTTCTAAGCCTGTTCTGTCATTCAATATGATCATGGCTGATCATCAAGCTCAATACCCTCAAGCCCCCTCCCCCATCCCTTGATCTCTTTAGCCACAAGAGCTATACCAATCTCCTTCTTGAAAACACATCATGTTTTGGACTCAACCATTTTCTCTCATGATGAATTCCAAAGGTTTTCACTCAGAGCGAAGAAACTTCTCCTCATCTCAGTCCCAAAACATTTACCTCATATCTCTGATGTATGACCCCTGGATCTGCACTCCCTCAAGATTGTAAATATCCTTCCTCTACCTCATCTAAGTCATCCTGCTAGAATTTTATAGGTTTCTACGAGATGCCCCTCTCATTCTTCCAAATTCCATTGAATACAACCCTAACTGACTCAATCTCTCCTCGTACCTCAGTCATCAAATCATATAATCAGACAGTTAACCAAGGAAACAGACCCTTCAGTCCAACCTGTCCATACCAAACAAGTTTTTCAAAATAAATTAGTCTCATTTTCCTGCATTTGGCCCATATACCTCTAAACCGTTCCCTTTCATGTACCTGTCCAGGTGTATTTTAAATGTTGTACCAGTACCTGCAGTACCACTTTCTCTGGCAGCTCATTAAACATACAAACCACCCTCTGTGTGAAAATATTGTCCTTCAGATTCCTTTTAAATCTTTCTCATTTCACCTTAAAATTATGTCCTCTATTTTAGTACTCTCCTACTCTAGGGAAAAGACCTTTGCTATTCACCTTATCTATACCCCTCATGATTTTGTAAACCTCAAAATATCACCTCTCAACTTCCTACACACCAGTGAAAAAAGATCACAGCTTATCCCGCCTCTCTCTATAACTGAAGCCTTCCAGACCCCAGCAACATCCTGCTAAATCTCTTCTGCACACTCTCCAATTTAATAATATCCTTCCCATAGCAGGGCAACCAGAACTGTACAGACCACTCTTAAAGTGACCTCACCAACATCCTGTATAGCCACAACATGACATCCCAACTCCTATACTCAATCTTCTGAGCAATGAAAGCAAACATCCTTGATGTGCTGAATGACCTACTCTTGTTTGAATTTCCTAAAGTTTATAGGTTCCAGGCAGGGACACATAGCTGAGACCAAGATTGAATATTATTGAATTTTAGAGAAGATTATAGAAGTTGTAAGGTTAACTCCAGTTTCTTTTCTACCACTGAGTGCAAACATTTTATCTTACATGTAGTTTCTCCTTCACACACCACAATGGGTGCCTCCCAAAAGAATCTATCATCCCAGGAATCAATTTGGTAAACCTTGCTGCATTCCCTCTATGGCAAGAACATTCTTCCACAGATAAGAAGACTCAAACTACACACAACACTCTAGTGTAGCCTCAGAGGTGCCCTATATAATTGCAGTAATACATCCTTGTTCTTGTACTTGAATCCCCTTGCTACAAAGGCCACCATTTGGTTTATCTTCTTTATTGTCTGCTAAACCTGCATGCTTACTTTCACCAACTGATGCATAAGGACACCCAGGTCTCACTGAACAGTGTCCTCTCTCAATTTACAGCCATTTAAATAACAATCTGCCTTCCTACTCTGTGGTATTAAATTCAACAATCTCCCACTTATCCAAATTATATTGCATCAGTAATGCATTTGCCCACTCAGTCAGCCTCTCTGCAACATCTCTGCATTCTCCTCACAGCTCACCCTTCCACTGATCATTTTAATAGTCTTGATACTTCTTGACAGGAAATGATTGCTTGACAAATCTCAATAGGTTCACACATATCTTGACCGGTCTTAACAAGCTGGGCACTTTCAAAGGCTTTGTGTAGCTTTTATGCACAAATTTCTGCACAGACAACAATCACAAAGGAAAACTGACCATCTTCACATGGCTCTCTGATCACCAAACCCAATAACACCTGAAACCTCATCCTCAAACATCAAGTCCACAGGGATGTCTTAGTTCTCCAAAGATGTACCCTGATTATCCAAAAGAAATGTATAGAGAACAAACTCATTCATTCGGATCTATTCTCCGTCCTCTGGAATCCAGACATCAGGGTCTTAAATGTCAGAGTTGAGACGATGCTGCTAATCATTTAAATGGTCTGTCTTGCATGTAAAATAGTGATAGAGGGGAAGGTGATACCATTAGGCCTTGAATTGTTGTCTGAAGCACTTCAATAGGCCTAAGGGCAAACAGGCTACCCAACTTACCCCTCCCCACACCTTTGTAAGATAGGAGATAGACCAGGGGCTGAGTGGGAGGATGGTGGAAAGGCTGAGCACTGCACCTAATGAGCATACCCGACTTTTTAAAATATCAGTGGGGTAAGGGTGGGGTAAAGTTCAGCATGGAATCTATTTAGTATATGTGTTAGGCTTCTTAAAGAAAAAGATAACTCATTTGCTACTGGCAAAATCACTAAATACACATGACTAAATCATGCAAAATGGAAGATTTTAGGTTCCCCTTTATGATCAGGTTTTCCTGGCATTCCGATGGAAGTGAGAATGCTGTCACCAGCCTACCTTGCATTATAATTAACTCCCAACTCAGGGATTTGGATTGGGGTAAGCTCAGGGTGCTGTATGGGAATGCTGGCTCATTATACTATATGAGCTGCTGGTCATGATGAGGGCTGCTGCCACCATCCTTGGGTCGACTATTGCAGAGAAAAAATACTTCCTGATCGAACTAAAAAGAGTTCCTTGCCATTAACAAGAGATAGTTTTCTGCATGCCAGCAACTCCTTAACAAGACACATTGTTACAGAGACATTGAGGAGGGTGACATAGTTGGGCTCTCACCTTTGAAATCCTAAGTTGCTCTGTCTGCAAGTCCACATGATATCATCATCGTGCATGGTACACTCCTCAGAATTAACTCTTTCTGATGTGTTTACAACATTTCCTTCAAGCTTTCCATTCATGATGAGTACAAAATATTTTTGTGTATATAATTACATTTCCTCCCGCTACCCCATCTCCCAGGGACTTCGACCTCACAAATTCAGGCAACTGAAGGTGTCACTATTCTCTCAATGCACATTTTCTTTGGATTTGGAAGATTGGTAGCTTGCTGGATGGAAGACAGTTATCTTCAATCCTTTTCCTGATATGCTAAGATTTGTAGACCCTTTTAAACTGTAGAACTTTATCTCTTGGATTTCTTTCATGAAGAACACCTATCCTGCTGAAACAGACAATTTCTACATTACAGTATGCTGGATCTCTGAACCTGGCAATTTCCTCTTTGAAGTATCCTGTATCATTGAATATTGATCATCCCTTCTTAGTTATAACCTCCATAGAGTTGCATGCATCACATCCTCCATTTGTGTCAGCAGTTCTTAATTTTCTGTCAGCTATGTAAAAGCTTAAATTTCAGATTATTGATTTATTTAGACACTCTCCTTTGACCTCAGCGATTCCATTACCGGTGAAAGAAACATGTTAATTTCCTCCCTTCTACCATTTGAGGATAGCCCTTGACTGGCATGACTTCTGTCACAGTTACTGAAGCTTGTCCCTGAGAAGAAATTTAAATCAAATTTCTTCTTGAACATATCCTGTCGGAATTACCTCAGTATATAACCACAGACTTGAATCTGTCATTGTTATTTTGTTCACATGCTGCGTTGCACTGTGAGTTATATCAGCTTAGATTCATCAATCAATCAGTGGGCATGATGTTCATTGGTATCTCACTGCTTGTTTTTTTCTTGCAAACCTGTTTGCTTTTGCAGTCTAAATCCTTTTCAGTTTTAAAGGCAGTGGAAAACATTTGGTCTGATCCATGTTGTCATAGGTTCCCATTTTGTTTACAGTGCAGAACAAATTCATTATGGCAAAATAACTGATTTCAAAAGGTAGACAACTAAAAATCTTTTCTAACTCCTGGGTAACTATTAAACAAATGCCCTGACTTACCACACACAGCCTCAACTATGCACTACCAGATACTTTAAAGCCCTTGGACCCTGAGCCAATACCTCCCACCTTCCTAGGAACTGATATTTTCCACTCAATCAGGACCCAAACTTTTTCAGGTCCAGGACTAAATCTGCACTTCTCCCCTGAGAATGGGAAAACCCCATGCCCTGTTGCCGCATCCAACGCTTGCCTCTCTACCAGAACCACACACCTCCACTATCCCCTGGGATCTAAAACCCCATTCTCCCAACCAAACCACACTAGCCCTACTCCCAAAGCTCACTGCTTCACAATGCAGCCCATATTGCTTTTGAGTTGCCGCTTCTCCTTTTCCCGGGAATAGCTAACTCTCCTGTTGCAATGCCTAGCTTATCAGATTTAATTTATTTCATAACTCACTGGATTATTCTTCCTTGTTGGTGAGTGTCATGAGGATTTCTTCTTTAGGACTCTTAAACCATTCAGCTGTTCTTTGCTGCAGTCTGTATAGTATGAGCAGTGACTTAAAACTGAGCCTGAAGTTCTCACACTGCTGATTACCATGTGTTATACTGAGTTTAAAATTAATTGCACATTGCTTCCTACATGTTCTATAGTCATGCCAGCTCAAACAGCTGTACAAACTGCAGCTTATGATAAAGATTACTACCTCCATCCTCCTTAACTGTAGGATCTGGTTGGTTTATTCTGGTAGGGGGAAACCAGTTCCTAGTCCAGCTAGAAGTGGTGAGTCTGCCTCATTCCCATCTGCCCTCTAATTAATTTTGAGAATGTTTCCTTTTGAGTAATTCATGTGGGGTCTCACCCATCAGCCTGGTCATCCATGGCAAGTTGATTTAAATCCAGCCTTCAACTTGTTTTGGGTGTTTCTTCCAAGTTGTCCATAACCTCACTCTTCTCTACTGATGTTCAAGTGGCAACACAGAGTCATAGAACATAGAACATAGAAGAATACAGCGGAGTACAGGCCCTTCGGCCCTCGATGTTGCGCCGATCCAAGCCCACCTAACCTACACTAGCCCACTATCCTCCATATGCCTATCCAATGCCCGCTTAAATGCCCATAAAAAGGGAGAGTCCACCACTGCTACTGGCAGGGCATTCCACGAACACACGACTCGCTGAGTAAAGAACCTAACCCTAACATCTGTCCTATACCTACCAACCCTTAATTTAAAGCTATGCCCCCGTTCCAGTGCCTCCACATCCTTCCTATAGTATGGCGACCAAAACTGCACACAATACTCCAGATGTGGCCGCACCAGAGTCTTATACAACTGCAACATGACCTCAGTACTCCGGAACTCAATTCCCCTACCAATAAAAGCCAGTACGCCATATGCCTTCTTCACCGCACTATTTACCTGGGTGGCAACTTTCAAAGATTTGTGTACATGGACACCAAGATCCCTCTGCTCATCCACACTACCAAGTATCCGACCATTAGCCCAGTACCCCATCTTTTTATTACTCTTACCAAAGTGAATCACCTCACACTTAGCTACATTGAACTCCAGAGAGATACTCATAGAGATACACAGCATAGAAACAGACCCTTCAGCCCAACTCATCCATGCTGACCAGATATTCTAAATTATTCTAGTCCCATTTCCCAGCATTTAGTCAATATCCCTCTAAACCCTTCCTGTTCATATGCCCATGCAGATTGCGATTTTTGAGAAAGTTTGTAGCACAGGTTGAGGTTCAGGTGGTAGGTTTGCTTGTTGAGCTGGCAGATTGGTTTTCAGATGTTTCTTCTCGTAGCAGAAGAAAAATGCCTATACAGCGTATTCAGGAAGAATGGGTACCGAATAAATACAGTCAGCCAATACTTAACAACAAACCCAAATAAGTAGACACAACATGCCCAGAAACTCTAGCCACACTACCATCCTTCAAAGACATCTCGGAGATGACTACTAGACTACTCCAACTATTTGGCCTCATTGTAGCCCACAAACGTTCCAACACACTGAAACAGCTACTGATGAACTTAAAGGACCCTATACCAACAACCAGCAAAACAATGCAAGGACTGTAACAAACACTACATTGGACAGAGAGGCAGAAGACTAGCCACCAGGACACAGGAACATCATCTAGCCACCAAAAGACATGACCCACTATCACTAGCATCCTTCCATACAGATGAAGAAGGACACCACTTCCATCCTAGGACAGGCTAAACAGAGACATGCACGGGAATTCCTAGAGGCCTGGCATTCAAACCAGAACTCCATCAATAAACACATCGATTTCTACCCCATTTACCAACCTCTGAGAAAAAGAACTGGAAATGATATCACCCATCTTGACAGACCAAGAAACATAAACAGAAAGTGAGACAGAACACCAGCGCTTCACTGGTGGCTCACTGATGATGTTACCTAACATGGTGATGAAACATCTGAAAACAAACCTATCAGCTCAATGAGCAAACTTACAACCTGACCCATCCAGATACTTTTTAAATGTGCTAATTCTCCCAGCCTCCACCACTTCGTCTGGCAGCTTATTCCATACATGCACTACCTTCTGTGTAAAAGTTGACTCTTAGGTCCCTTTTAAATCTTTCCCCTCTCACCCTAAACCTATGTCCTCTAGTTCTGGACTCCTCCATCCAACGAAAAGAGACATTTTCTATTTCCTCTATTCATACCTGTCATGATTTTATAAACATCTATAAGGTTACCCCTGAGTCTCCGACGCTGTGGGGAGAACAGCCTCAGTCTGTTCAGCCTCTCCCTAAATTCAAACAGGAAGTCCTGCCCACCTGGAATGGCCATCAGAGGCTAGAAGCTCCAGGACATGGCAGTTCTGAGGTGGAGACCATGACTGCTGTTGGGACACCTCTGCCTTGACTTGTCATCTTATCGTATTTTAAACTGAATGTTCAAACATTTTCATAGAATCACATAGATTGAATGCAGTCCACACCAGCCCTCTGAAGAGCAGCCCACTCAAACCAAAATCACTACATTCATGTGACTAACCCACCTAGCCTGCATGGGCAATTTAGCATGGTCAGTCCACCTAACTTGCACATTTTTGGACAGTGGGAGGACACCCATGCAGACATGCAAAAATGCCACACAAACAATCACCTAGGGCTGGAATCAAACCCAGGTCCCTGGCATTGTAAGGCAGCAGTACTAACCACTGAGCCACCATGCCACTGCAGTATGGTTTGACTAATTGGTAAATGTTACAACCATTAACGCTCTTTTGCCAATTGAATTTTTGCTTTAAATAGTCAGTGCAACAATTATACACCCGGTGTACTAACATTACTTCATAAATGTGAAACCAGATCAGTATTTCAAAATCGATCTTGTTTTTGTCGGATTTTTCATTTCGCCTCAAAGTTTCAGCCTTTCACTTGCATTCAGCAGCAGTCATACTTTATCTGAAGTTTCAGAACCTAGTAAATACTAAAAAGACAGATGTCCTCAAACCCTTTATCATTTCAGTCATAGCATTTCTGATGACATGGAATCCCCAGAGACCCCTTTTTCAAACGCTCTATGTGTTCTGATGGGCTGTGGCACCATGCTAATTGCAACAATGTATTTGGCACAATCCAAATTGTTTTGCTGCCCCTGACTTCAGTGCTCTGTCCTTTCCAACTGCATGACTCTCATATTAAGAGAGTCTCTGCCCTATTCTCAGAGACATTCTTCAACCTGCCAAGGTTTCACGGAACCTAATGATATCATAATCAGCAAACAAATTAATCATCCTAGCACACAGTGTTCTTATAGAGGCATTGCACAAAAGAAAATGTAGTCTTTTCCCAGTACGTGTCACCAAATGGCACAATATTACATTTAGAGACTTGTGCCTGAGTGATCACAAATTCGGTGAAAGGACAAGGACATTACACTTTCCGATAAGCAGCACCACAAAACTGGGACAGGTATAATGAAATCAAGGTCAAACTTGGTAAATGTTCACCAATGGAGTTATGGTTTTGGTTCCAGATCTCTCCCAGATCTCAAGAGGTCATGATAACAACAATCGGCCAAAGAAGAAGAATAATCAGCGGTCATCTGACAAAAGCAAGATTCAACCTGAGTTTAATTATGGACAGGAGCCATTTTACAATGACTACCATCAATATGAGCAGACACCAGATGAAGTGCACAAGAATGACTTTGAGACCAAGAAAATCAGTGAGGTGCAATCTTCTCTTCTACAGCGATTCGCCCGAAATGGTTTGAGTGGTACTGAGCTTGCAGATAAATGCTGCTTAAAAGGATGTACCGCAAATGACATCCTTCAATATTGCAGACCATGAAATGATGTCTGCTGTTTTTCTGCATTTATAGAATTTACTCTGAGTATACATTCAGATTTTGAGATATAAGATCACCTTTTCAAAATTCAAGCTCCTTTCAAGAAGCTTAATCTGGCGACAGCTCATTTTGGGAATCAAGGCACAGAAAGTCAACAGATGCTGTAGGATTTTCTATCTGTAATGGTTGCAAAATCCTGCAGAAGTTGATGATTTTTGTCCCCAAACTTACACAATGAGTACAGACAGAGGATGTTCTATGTGGAGAGCAAACTCATTAAATTTATTCCAGTCTATGAAGAAATGTTATAACATAGTCCTTCCCAAAATCTTGTAGTTACACTTTAGTCCTAAAAGTATGAAATAAATAATTGCAACTAATTTTATAAGTTCCTTTTTTTTAATTAAACTCACTATTGGAAGAAATAAAATTCATTTATTATTAAAGATCTGGGATAAAATTGATTGTGAGCTCAATTTGTAAGGTGTTAAGGCCTTCAATAAAAACAAACACTAATGAAGATAACTAAATGGCAAATGGAAAGGTTTATGATATGTTTCGGCCTCAGGGCTTCTGTCCTGTGTCAGCTGAACTTACTGCCAATTAGTCTATTTCCCATATAAAAGCAAAATACTGTGAATGCTGGAAATCTAAAACAAATGCAGAGAATACTGGAGCAAGTCTGGCAGCTTTTGTGCAGAAAGAAATGGAGTTAACATTTAATTCCAATATGACTGTCCTTCAGAACTCAGTGAAGAGCAGTCATACTAGACTCGAAACACTAACTCTGCTCCTCTGTCCACAGATGCTGCCAGACCTGCTGAGTTTCTGAATTTTTTTCTGAGTCTATTTCCCCTGAACATAACCTGAACAGCAAGCCATTGTTTGATGTTCTGAAGAACTGTTTCATTGGATTTGAAATGTCAACTCTGTTACCCTCTTTGCAGATGTGACCAAACCTACTGTGTTTCCCCAGCACTTCCATGTTTTTGTTTCAGATTTCCATCATCTCCTAGATCATCTATAACTTTTCTTTGGAGATCTTCCCCAGAGCCTCTAACCACCATTGCTCCCCAACCAAAGAGACTGGATTCCACCTCCTACCCAAGTCCCACAAACAGGACTAACAATTCCAGCCTGTTCCTGTGCCATGCAGCTTACCTCTCACATCCTTTGCCAAGTCTTTATACCCAACAAAACCTGCAACTCTTCAGGTGCTACTTGACACACATTAACTAATTCATGGCCATAACCCTCTTTATAGTTAGTGATCCCATCAAGACCAACATCCCCTTCACAAGAGACTGAGAGACCACTACTCCCTCTTGATTAGTGACTTACCCAGTCTTCACCTATACACTGAGGGGTAATTATGCTTGCATTGAATAATGTTTCCTATAATTAAGAATTTTTCAACAAACATCAAACAAATAGATAAAATCATGATTTTAACTTTTTGTCACATATTCTGGACACGTTTTGTTGCCAGTACTATTCGAGTCTTCTCCCTGTCCTCCTCTTGCAGTACCAAGGATAATTGTTACTGCCCAGTTTCAAGGTTCTGGTGTAAACATTCAAACTCAATTGTCAATAATCTTACATCATTGTAAATGGTCATCCAGAAGGTTACAGGCTTCAGAAATGTCCCATATGAACATTTATGAAATATATCAATTCTGGTAATGAGTAAGAAAAGAAGGGAGATAAGAATATTTCAGAAGCAAATAACCTCTAATGCACCTTAAACTGAAAACAAAATGTAAGTTTTTAATCCTTAATATAACCCCCAATTAAAACAATTTTCACATATGGCTAAAATTTGCAGAGTGGCAGTGTCACTTATAAACTGTTATCAGGATCTGTCTCCTCTGAATCCATTTGGCAAGAATTCCTGGTCTGACTCCATGCCAAAACGTCGTGGACTGCTTCTTAGCTGCTGCAGAATAACTGCAATCCCAGGGTTCCACTGCCTGTTGTTGGGGTGTTGTTTGGGGGTGGTGTGGAGATTGGGGGTCAGGGTTCACATCCTGTTTCTAGTTCCAGCATTGGGATTCCTCTGGCCTTGTCATTCAGTTAGGAAATTTGTATAAAATGTGTTAGACATGGTACAATGCATTCATAGTGTTACAGCCTCAACAGCTGAGATGAATACAAAGTCAAAATACTGGAGATGTTAGATATCAGAAGTCAAAAATCCTCATTAGATCAAGCAACTTCTGTGAACTGAGAAGCAGAATATACGAGTTGGATATGAACATTTACAGGGAGGAGAGCTTAGGAGTAAATCCCTGAAAAGTACTGTGAAGTAAGGACTCTATCATGATTTGCCCCGGTTGCAGCTTTGACCTAGGCTTGTCTTTGCAAGCTAATGGAGAATTTCAGAGGAGGTATTGGGAAAGTCATTATTTGAACCCAGGGAGGAAATTAACTTTGAACTCAAACATGTTTTGTGGCTTTAACAGTGAATGTGCAGCTTTCTCGAACTCTCTGCACTTCACAGGGCGAACAAGGTATGATCCCAGTTGGGAGAGGTGATTTAATTATGTTGGGAAGTTGACAGAGAATGAAATCACAAAGCTCGAGATCAGCCTCAGAGAAGGGTTTGTGCTTGAAAGATTCATTCTGGGATCAGAGATTCAGTTTCCACTATTTGGAAATATTTTCAATTACTTTGAACCTCACTTGCTCTTACCTTAATATCCCTGCTGGCAGTCATTGTTGCAGAATAGAATTAATTTATGCAGCAGTAATCTTACCTCTAATGTGTAGAAACAGGAGCAGCTACATCTGGAGCAACAGCTCCATGAGAAGCACCAACACTTACAGCATCAATTGAACTAGGAGTGGCAACATCACTGATAGCAGCTGCCATCGCCACAACCACATCAGCTCTGTCAGAAGTGATACAACACCAAGTTATAGTCCAACAGGTTTATTTGAAATCACAAGTCTTTGGAACACTGCTCCTTCGTCAGTTTTTCACACTTCACCCCATGAAGGAACAGAGCTTCAAAAGCTTGTGATTTCAAATGAACCTGTTAGACTATAACCTGAAGTGTGTGACTCCTGACTTTGTCCACCTCAGTGCAGCACCGGCACCTCCACACCACACCAGCTATGCCAGCTCTTCGAAGATCATCATTACCTCATGTCAATGTCGTGTATTTCCGAATATCATTACATATTAATTCTGTCCAAATGAATTGTCCAATCCCCTCTTGACTATCTCAAGTGGACCTGCCTCCACTACACTTCCAGGCAGTGCACTCCATACTGTAGCTACATGCTAAATGAATATTTTTCACACATCACACTTGCTCCTTTTGCAAATCGCTTTAAATCTATGTCCACACATTCTTGTTCCTTTTACACAGAAAACAGTTCCTTGCCATCTACTCTGTCTAGTCTGCTCATGATTTGAAAAACTGTTAAATCTCCTTGTAGCCTTTGTCCCTCCAAAGAGGACAGTTCTAACTTCTTTGACATATCTCCTGGGTATTTTTCTTACAAATTGCTTCTCTACTGTCTCTAATGTGTTCACATGTGCCTATAATGTGGTGTCCAGAACTGTACATAATACTCGAGGTGATGTCTATCAAGTGTCTTATACAAGTTCAATATCACCTCCTTGTTTTTCTACTCTATGTTCCTATTAACAAAGCTGGATGCTTTATTAACTGCTCTCTGTCGTACCATCTTCAATGATCTGTGCTCGTAAGTACTCAGGTCCCTCTGCTCCCGTACTGTCTTTGGACTTGTACTCCTTATTTTATATGGTCTTCAATTCTTTCTGACAGAATATATCACCTCACAGTTCTCTACATTGAACTTTATCTGATCCATTCATCTAACTTGCCAATGTCCTTTCGGAAATCTATAGCCTCCTGCTCATAGTTTACAATTCCTCCAAGTATTGTGTCAATCCTCAAATTTTGAAATTGTCCCCTGCACACCAATGTCGAGGGCATTTATACATATCAGTAAAAATAAGGGTCCCCAACTTAGGGCATGTATAAAGCTGATGTCATCTCAATTGCCTGTTGTGGAAGTGACTTGGCCTCCAACATTCTCTGAGAAGGCAGTTTCAAAAACTAGTGACCTTGATAAGCTATCACAGCTGCAGATACTTACAGATAACTGGAGAATCTACTCTTCAACTGATTAGGAACTTATCATCATCTGCATAGTCCATAAATCAACCAGCAGACTCAGAGGTCTACAGCAAACTAACAGCAGAAGTGGGAAAACAACGATTACTCAGAAACAACAAATTACATGGGAATGACACTCCCCCGTGAAGGAACATCACCAATATGAATGACAACAACACAACATGAAAAATGGTGTGCATGCCATTAAGAAACCAGCATGACTTAAACATTACATATGTAATGCATTTGCAGAGTCTGACAAGAAATACAAATAGTTCATGTGCGAAAACAGTAACATATATGTATTAAATAAAGTGGGTATATGAACATGTTTATGTTAACGAACACAATTTCTTTCTTTTTTGTATAAAAACAGGAATATTTTCATTGAAATACAATCATGTACAACTGACTTCTCTGGTTTGCTATAAATATGTAGTTTCTACAATGAGACACACAGATTGCAGGAAGCCATATTTCTGACACGACAATAAAGAATACATTCTGACAGACTCCTATCTTTTAGCTCAGAACATTTATCTTTAAATATTTAATGACTCCACATGCATCTTTCTCTGGGCAAAGAGTTCTACAAAATGGTAACCCTCTGAGAGAAAATAAAACTCAACTCTATCTTAAGTGTGAGACTCTTTACTTTTAAACTGTATCCCCCAGTGCTTTTTCTCATCACTTCATGAAGCATCTTTGAATCATCCACCCTTTCAACTTACTTCTGAATCTTGTATATTTCAATAAGATTACCTCTCAAACTTCCCTCATAAGACAACTTCCTCTCAGGAATGAGTTGAGTGAGCATACACTGAACTGCTTCTTAGTAGTCTTTTCTTAAATAAGGAGGCCAAAACTATTCACAGTACTCCAAATATGATCTCACAACTGCACTGTACAACAGTACTGAAACATCCCTACATTTACATTTCATTCCCCTTGCAATAATGGCAACATTCCATTTCCCTTCCTAATCATTTGCAGTGCCTGCATTCTAGCCCTTTTGTAATTCATGTATCAGGATATCAAGATCCCTCTAAATCATTACATTTGGAAAACTCTTAACTTTTATATTTCCTCAGTGGATGTGGGCTTCACTGGTTAGACCAACATTTATTGTCCAGCATTAATTGCCCTGAAGAGGTGGTGGTGAAATGCCTTCTTGAACTGCTGTAGTCTATTTAGTGTAGGGAGACCCAAAATGATATGAGGAAGTGAGGTCCAGGATGGTGAGTGACTTGGAGATGTACTTGCAAGTGGTGGTGTCCCCATGCATCTTCTGCCCTTGTCCTTCTAAATGGTAGTGGTTGTGAGTTTGAAAGATGCTAACTAAGGAGCTTTGGTGAATTTCTTCAGACAATCTTGTAGGTAATGCACACTGCTGCTATTGTGCATCAGTAGTGAAAGGAGCAAATATCTGTGAATATGGTGCCAATCCAATGGCTATTTTATCCTGGATAGGTGCTGGAAATGTGTTGCTGGAAAAGCGCAGCAGGTCAGGCAGCATTTAGGGAACAGGAGAATCGACGTTTCGGGCATAAGCCCTTCTTCCTGAAGAAGGGCTTATGCTCGAAACGTCGATTCTCCTGTTCCCTGGATGCTGCCTGACCTGCTGCGCTTTTCCAGCAACACATTTCCAGCTCTGATCTCCAGCATCTGCAGACCTCACTTTATCCTGGATAGGTGTCAAGCTTCTTGAGTGCCATTGGAGAGGCAGATGTGGAATATTCCATTACACTCCAGACTTGTGCCTTGTTGATAATGGACTTGCTCTGGGGAGTCAGGAGTTGAGTTAACTGCTACAGTATTCCTAGCATCTTACCTGTTCTTGTAATCATTGTATTTGTATGTTGATTCCAGTTCAATTTCTCAATAATGATAACTCCAAGGATGTTTATAGTGGGAGGTTAAATGATGGGAGACTCCATAAGATCATAAGAACTTAAGACATAGTAGCAGGAATTAGACCATTCAGCCCATCGAGTATGCTCTGCCATTCAATCAGAGCTGATAAATTTCTCAGCCCCATTCTCCAGCTTTCTCCACATAACCCTTGATTCCCTTGATACTCAAGAACCTATCTATCTCAGTCTTAACTATACTCAAAGACTTGACCGCCACAGCCTTACATGGCAAGGAATTCCATAGATTCATGACTATCTGATTGAAGACGTTTCTCCTTATCTCCATTCTAACAGGTCTTCCATTTACTTGAAGTCTGTGTCCTTGGGTCCCAGTGTCTTCCACCAACAGAAACATCTTCCGAACATCTATTCTGTCCAGGCCATTCAATGTTCTGCATGTTTGAATTAGATCCCCCCTCATCCTTCTAAATTCCACCATATCTAGACCAAGAGTCCTCAAATGGTCCTCATTTGTTAAGGTTTTCATTCCTGGGACCGTTCTCATGAACTTCTTTTGAATACTCTCTGAGGCCAATACATCCTCCCTGAGAGTCATGATGAAGGGCTTTTGCCTGAAATGTTGATTTTCCTGCTCCTTGGATGCTGCCTGACCTGCTATGCTTGTCCAGCACCAGATTCTGGTTTCCAGCATCGACAGTTCTCACTTTTGCCCAAACCTCCACACAATACTCCAAATGTGGTCTGATCAGAGCCTTGCAGACCCACAGAAATACATCCCTGCTTTTATATCCAAGTCCTCTTAAAATAAATGCCATCATTGCATTTATTTTCCTAACTACTCACTCAATCTGCAAGTTTACCTTGAGAGAATCCTGGACTAGAACTCCCAAGTCTCTTTGCACTTCAGACTTCTGAATTTTCTCCCCAATTAGAAAACAGTCCATGCCTCTATTCTTCCTACCAACATGTATGGCCTCACACTTTCCTATGTTGTACTCCATCTACCACTTCTTTGCCCACTTTCCTAACCTGTCCAAATCCTTCTGCAGCCTCTTCACCTCTTCAATTCTATCTGTCCCTCTACCTATCTGTGTATCATTTGCAAACTTAGCCAGAATGACCTCAGTTCTTTCATCAAGATGACTAATGCATAAAGTGAAAAGTTGTGATCCCAACACTGAGCCTTGTGGAACACCACTTGTCACCAGCCGCCATCCTGAGAAAGACCCTTTTATCCCCACTCTCGGCTGTTTGCCAGACAGCCAAGCTTCTATCCATGCCAGCACCTTGCATTCTAACGCCATGGGCCCTTATCTTACTCAGTAGCCTCCTGCGCAGCACCTTGTCAAAGACCTTCTTAAAATCCGGGTTGATAACATCCATTGGCTCTCCTTGGTCTAACCTGCTCATTACTTCCTCAAAGAATTCTAGCAGATTTGTCAGGCATGACCTCCCCTTGATGAAATCATGTTGACTTTGCCCTATTTTACCATGCACTCCCAAGTACTCAGAAATCTAATCCTTCACTATGAATTCCAGGATCCTACACATGACTGAGGTTAGGCTAATTGGTCAGTAATTTCCCATCTTTTACCTTGCTCCCTTTTTAAACAGTTTTGTTACATTAGTGATTTTCCAGTCCTATGTGACTCTCCCTGATTCCAGCGACTCCTGTAAGGCCACCACTAGTGCTTCCGCTATCTCTTCAGCTTTCTCCCTGAGAACTCTGGGGTATAGTCTATCTGGTCCAGGTTATTTATCCACCTTCAAGTCACTCAGTTTTTCTAGCACCTTCTCGTTGGTGGTGGCTACCGTAATCAGCTCTGTCCCCTCACTGTCTTAGGTTTGTGGGGTATCACACATGTCTTCGATTGTGAAGACTGACGCAAAGTAATTGTTCGGTTTCTCATCCATTTCCTTGTTCTCCACTACTATCTCTCCAGGATCATTTTCCACTGGCCCAATGTCAACTTTTGCCTCTCTTTATATATCTGCCCTTTATATATCTAAAGAAACTATTACAGTCTTCTTTTATATTACTGGCTAGCTTACCCTCATACTTAATTCTCTCCATCCTTATTTCTTTTTATGTTGCCCTCTGTTGGTCTTTTTAAGCTTCCCAATCTTCCAGTTTTCTGCTGCCCTTTACCACGCTGTATATTTTCTCTTTTGTTTTTATGCTATCCCTGACTTCCCTAGTCAGCCATAGTTGCCTCATCCTCCCTGTACCATGCTTCTTTTTCCTCAGAAAGAATCTCTGCTGTGTCTCCTGAATTACTCCCAGAACTTCCTTCTATTGCTGCCCCACTGTCTTTCTTCCTCAGCTCCTCTCCCAGTAAATTCTACCCAGCTCCTCCCTCATGCCTCTGTGAATGCCTTTATTCAGATGTAATAGCATTACCTCCGATTCTATCTTCTCTCTTTCAAATTGCAGAGTAAATTCAATCACATTATGATCATTGACTACTGAGGGTTCCTTCATTTTAAGCTCCCTTATCAAGTCTGCCTCATTCCACAAGACTGCATTCAGTTTTGCCTGTTCCCTTGTGGGCTCCACTACAAGCTATTCCAAAATAGCTCGTAGATATTTCACAAATTCCTTTTTTTGCAATCCACTACCAATCTCATTTTCCTAGTCCACCTGCATATTGAATTCCCCCATGATCACTGTAGCTTTGCCTTTCTTACACATCTTTCCTATCTCCTGGTCTATCTTGCACCCCAGCTCCTGACTACTGTTTGGAGGCCTGTATGTAATTCCAACTCTGTTGTTTTACATTTGTGGTTCCTCATTTCTACCCACACAGGTTCTACATCATCTGATCTTACTTTGTTTCTTACTGTTGATTTAATTTCATTTCTTGCTAATAAGACAACCCCAACTCCTCTGCCCACCTGTCTATCTTTTCAATAGGATGTAAATCCTTGAATATTCAGCTCCCAATCCTGATTTCCTTGCAGCCACGTCGCCATGATGCCCAACACGACATAGCTGCCAATTTAGATCTGTGCCACAAGCTCATTTACCTTATTCCTTATACTGCATGTATTCAGGTATAACCTTCAGGCTTGTATTAACTATTGAATTTCAAAGGACGATCACTGGATAATTTATTTTAGAGATAGTCATAGCATGACACTTGTATGACATGAAAATGTTACTTTCCAATTTTAAGCCCAAGCTTTGTAATTGGAGTGCTTCACTATCTCAGAAGTCTTGAATAGTTCTGAAAATTGTGCAATAATCAGACAATATTAATATTCCTTGATGTTACAAAGTGGGGAAGGTCATTGATGAAACAACTAAAAATGGTTGGGTCGAGGATGCTGCCCTGAAGAATTCCTGAAATGATGTCCTGGAGATGAGGTGACTGCCCTCTGACAATTACAACCATCTTCCTTTGTGCCAGGTGCCCAACCAACAGAAAGTCTTTGTCCCATTTCCAATTAACTCTAGTTTTTTTTACCACTCCTGATGTCACATTTGACCAAATAATATCAAAGGCAGTTATTATCACATCATGTCTGGAATTCTGCTCTTTCTTCCATGTTTAAAGAAAGCCTACAATGACATCAGGAGCCAAGTAGTCTTGGCAGAACCCAAACAGAGAATCAGTGAACAGATGATTGCTGAGCAAGCACGGTTTGATAGCACTATCAATAACAACTTTCATCAAAATATTGTTCAGACCCATCTATTTGCAATATCCAGTATAGTCATTCATTTCTTGATATCATATCACGTGAAGTGAATCAAGTTGACTGAAGGCTGACATCTATGATGCTGGGAATCTCTGGAGGAGGCTGAGATGTAACATATACTTAAATACTTCTGGTTGAAAATTGTTTTCAAATTCTTCAGCTGTTCCCTTACACTATTCTGCTGTGCTGTGCTATTCTCTCACTCGGGATGGGGATGTATGTGGAGTTTCCCCTCAGTAGTAAGGATATGCCATTTTCCTATTCTTCCTGCCGAAGTGAATATGCTTGGAATTTTCCACATTATTAGGCAAAAGTGAGGACTGCAGATGCTGGAAAACAGAGTTTAGATCAGAGTAGTGCTGGAAAAGCACAGCAGATCAGGCAGCATCCAAGGAGCAGCAAAAGCCCTTCATCAGGAATAGAGGCAGGCAGCATCCAGGATGGAGAGATAAATGGGGAGTAGTGGGGCTGGGGAGAAGGTAGCAAAGGGTACAATGGGTGGATGGGGGTGGGGATGGAGGTGATAGGTCAGAGGGGAGGGTGGAGCGGATAGTGGGAAGGGAGATTGGCAAGTAGGACAGGTCATGGGGACAATGCTGAGCGGGAAGGTTGGAACTGAGGTAAGGTGAGGGGAGGGGCAATGAGGGAACTGGTGAAGTCCACACTGATGCCCTGGGGTTGAAATGTTCCAAGGCGGAAGATGAGGCGTTCTTCCTCCAGGCACGGGTGGTGAGGGAGCGGCAGTGGAGGAGGCCCAGAACTTGCATGTCCTCGGCAGAGTGGGAGGGGGAGTTGAAATTTTGGGCCACGGGGCGGTGGGGTTGAATGGTGCGGGTGTCCTGGAGATGTTCCCTGAAGCGCTCTCCTAGGAGGCGTCCAGTCTCCCCAATGTAGAGGAGATCGCATCGGGAGCAACGGATACAATAGATGACATTGGTGGATGTGCAGGTGAAACTTTGATGGATGTTATTGTCAATCTGCCATTGATTTTGCACATACTTAACCCATTTATATTTCCTTTGCAGTCTCCTTATGTTCTCTGTCTAATTTACTTTCCTATCCATTTTTTGTTTCATCAGCAAATTCAACAACAATATGTATGATCCCTTCGTCCAAATAATTTATGAACATTGTAAATAGTTGAGGCCTAATTCTGGTGGTATTGCACGCATTACATCTTGCCAACCTCAAAATATGCCAATTTATGCCTACTCTCTGTTTCATGTTAGCTAACAATCCCTATCCTTTCAGCATATTGCTCTTTGTCCAATGAGCTCTTATGTAGTTTTAGAATCTTTGGTATAACACTTACCTAATGCCTTCAGAAAATCTAAGTACAGGACATCTATAGGTTGTCATTTATCAATGTTACTTGTTACAACCTCAAAGAACTCTAATTAAGTAGGTAAGTATGATTTCCCTTTCACAAATAATGTTGACTCTAAAATTAAAGAAAGAACTATGAATGCTGGCGATTCTGTTGAAACATTAATGGAGAGAAATGTTAACTCTTTTTTTTAATCCCACAGATGCCACCAGAGCTGCTGAGTTTCTCCAGCAATTTCTAATTTTGTGTGCATGTTAACTCAGATTGAACTGGGACTGCCAAATTTCTTATGATATCTTACTGAAAATGGAATCTAACGCTTTCCCTGTGACAGATGTGAAACCAACTAGTCTTAGTTTCCTGCTTACTATCTACATCCATTCTTGAATAGTTGAACTATATTCATTATTTTCTGATCTGATTCCCTCTTTCGGGAATTGAGGGAATTTTGAAAAATTGAAACCAATCCATCTTTACTATCACAATTTGAGGACTTGTCAACTTTTAATTTTAATAATTTCCTCAATATTTTTTCCCCGGTGATTATAATTGTTTTATGATCCTCCATCACTTAAAATCCTTGCAATGCAAAAGAAAGTTGTTTGGTCCATCAAGTCTGCACTGGCCTTCTAAGCAGCATCTTGCCCACCCCTTACCCTACCCCCATAGCCCTACATTTACCATGGTTAATCCATCTCATCTAAAGATCCATGGACACTCTGAGCAATTTAGCATGGCCAATCCTGCATACCTTTGCACTGTGGGAAGAAACTGGAGTACCCAGCAAAAACAGGGAGAGCATGCAAATTCTACATAGGCAGTCACCCAAGACTGGAATTGAACCCAGGTCCCTCGTGCTGTGAAGCAGCACTGCTAATCATTGAGCCATCATGCAACCCATGATGTTTGTTCATGTCTTAACTTATAATTATTCTTCAATGTTATCTGTATTTAATACAGCAGTGGCCTTGTGTTTGAAAGGTGCTGTCTCAGGAACTTTGGTGAATTTCTGCAGTACAACTTGCAAATACCATGTACTGCTGCTGCTGAGCATTGGTGATGGAATAGGTGGATGTTTGTGGATGTTTTTTGCTACTCTGTCTCAGGTATCAAACCTCTTGAGTGTTGCAGGAGGTGCAATCAACTTTGAAACTGAAATGAAATAGTTGCTGACACTTACAAACATGGCCAGCTGGCATTTCAATTTCAATGGATGCTATTTTTGACATTTGGTAGGCCTTATGCTAATATCTAAAGCTATTATGATTTTTAAAAATACATTCATAGGACTAGGGCATTGCTGGTTGGCCAATATTTATTGCCCCTCTCCAGTTGCCCTTGAGAAGGTGGTGGTGAGCTGCCTTAACTGCTGCAATGCTTTGGCAGGGGTGGGGGGTTGCAGGACTTTGACCCAGTGACAGTGAAGGAATGGCGATATATCCCCAATGAGTCGCTTGGAGGGAAACTTGCAGGTGATGATGTTCCTATGTATCTGATGCCCTTGTTGTAATTCTATTGGTGGACACATTTTAGGGAGACAGATTTTGCTTCCAAAACCAATGTTTCATGTATTTATTTGATGATTGAACTGATTACTGTTAAATGAAATCTCATGGTTTTACATGCATGGATCAATGACACATACAGCACATTTGTAGAGTGATGCTTTATTAAAGTAGTTAACCTATTCAATGTGATATCTTGGACCTTCTGGGCTATTTGAGACATTAATTTAATACCCAGTTCTTTTTGAGTACACTTCCCTCCTTGTGCTTGGTCTGCAAAGTAATTTGAAGTCATGCTCAGATATGCCTCAATTAATCCTTAAAGTAGGGCCTTAGTTTGGTTCACATGATAACCTGGCTATCAATGCCTTTGAATGTATTATCTCAATTGTCATATGTGGAAAACTGCACAAATGATAATGTCAGCTTTAGCAAGTAGACTTTTGACAAATAGATTTAAGCCATTTATTGTAAATTTCTGGGCTGCTTTTAATCAGGTCCTGACTGTTAGTACAATATAAGGCTGTCATCTTCAGCAATCCCGCCATGTTTACAAAGCATTATTGTTTGTGAGTAAGAAAATGGGAGAATATGGTGGAAAACTTCTCCATATTACTATCTGAAATAAATTGCTGCAAATTGTAACATCTTAGTCCTGATAACTGGCATCATTGGTGCTTCAAGGGTGTTTCTCAGCTGTGTTACTGAGGCATATGTAGGAAAGGTAGTGAAGATGTAGTAAAGAAGAATAGAGGAATCTTTTCAATACTATGTATTTTCTGGACTCTCAAGTGTTGGTTTTAATTTCATCAGTTCTGCTTCAACCAATATAAAGCAATGAGTGGAAGTTTTGAATCCAGTATGACTCAGAGTCATACTAGACTCTAAACAGTTAAAAATCACACAACACCAGGTTATAGTCCAACAGGCGTAATTGGAAGCACTAGCTTTCGGAGTGCTGCTCCTTCATCAGGTGGTTGTGGAGGACGCAATTGTAAGGCACAATTGTCTTCCACAACCACCTGACAAAGGAGCTGCGCTCAGAAAGCTAGTGCTTCCAATTACGCCTGTTGGACTATAACCTGGTGTTGTGTGATTTTTAACTTTGTACACCCCAGTCCAACACCAGCATCTCTGAATCAAGACTCTAAACATTAATTCTGCTTCTCTCTCCTCAGATTCTGCCAAATCTGCTGAGTTTCTCCAGTATTTTGTGTTTGTTTCAGATTTTCAGCCTCCACAGTATTTTGCTTTTATTAATGAGAGCTGATCTATCATTTTGCCCATGCCTGATCTGGTTTCAGGTATGCCTTCATCTAAGTGACATTGCATTCTTGTTATGAGAGGCAGGAACCTTCTGTATATATCGTAACCAGGGTCAGATGATGTATTCACAACTGCCATTTTGCTTCCTCTCTTCTGGGATCCTGCTTTCAACCAGTATATCAGAGGGGTTTTTTTGTGCCTTCTGGCTTGTAATCTGCAGGTACAGTCAGGGAAAGAGAGATGCAAATAAAAGCAAAATACTGAAGGTAGAGAAGATCAAAAATAAAAACAGAGCAACTTCTCAGGGCTGGCAGCCTCTGTAGAGAGAGAAAGGTCATTTTTTCAATCCCATGATACTCTATCACAGTCAGAACCCAGTTCCAAATTAATTCCTTCAAAAGAGGATAGATAATGGTCCATACTGTCACCATGGATACAAATTGAAAATCCCCTCAATGTGATGTAGTTCGCTCATGTCTTCAGGCAATGTTTGGATTCTGGATTCAGATGTTGTTTTAGATAGCCATACTCTGAATTATCCCTCATAAATTGGAGTTATGCAGTTTCAAGGACCATGAGACATGCAAATGTTTGAAAATTTAATCAACTTGCCAAGTCTTAATTTGTGCTGAAATGTGTTGCTGGAACAGCGCAGCAGGTCAGGCAGCATCCAGGGAACAGGAGAATCGACGTTTCGGGCATAAGCCCTTCTTCAGGAATGAATCAGAATGAATCAGCCCTTCTTCAGAAGGCCCAAAACTTCGATTCTCCTGTTCCCTGGATGCTGCCTGACCTGCTGCGCTGTTCCAGCAACACATTTCAGCTCTGATCTCCAGCATCTGCAGACCTCACTTTCTCCTCAAGTCTTAATTTGTCCCATGCTCCTACCTTACTGAATAAGGAGGTGAGAATAAATTCCTAATTCAGTCAGTTCATTGACTCTGTACCTCACTAACCTAGTTTGAGTTCTGGTCCCACAACTCATTTGATTTTTCTCTCTCATCTTTGTGGTATATGCCTTCATGGTCCTGCTGCTCCCTATCACCACAGTGTTCTCCAACCCAACAAATCCTATCATGCCATAGCTCTCCATTCCTCTGTTTCATCTCTCACTTTCCTCATTCTTGGCAATTGTACCTTCAAACAGCCAAACCCACATTCCGACAGAGTCACTCTGCTCCTCTGTTCCTATCTCTTCTGTAAAGATTATTTTTAAAATCTATATGTTTACTGACCCCTCCCAATATCTTCATAAGGTACTCAGGATCAATTCTTGTTTCAGAAGCACCTTGGAACACTTTCATTTCCATTTTAAATTTGCCATAAATGGTAAGTTATTGTTGTAGTAGGCAATCTCTCTTTTCTGACCCTTGAATCTCTTTAGCTGATAATAGACAGAAAGTGCCCAGACACTCTAAGCAAACAAATTGTGATCACACTTCATCAATGAACTGATTTTGTTAAAACACAGGGTGAAAATAAAACATTTAGAGTTGGATTTTGCTTCTTATTTTTAGAAGTTATATGTGACACAAGTGCTTGGCAGTGACCATGCTTGTGAATTATTTTGTATGGATGTGAGAATAAATTTTCTGAGTTTGTGCTCCCTGCATAGAATTTCCCCTCCAGCAACTATTTTGTGAATTCAGAAGCAGAGATGATGGTCAAACTGTGCAGGACTTTCCGATCATTATCGATAGAAAATCCTGCAGAATCTGCTGATCTCTGCAGACTAATTTCCTACGCCAGCTGTTGGTGGATTTATGATCTTGTCAGGAACTTGAATTCCTACACTATACCCTATCTGCCTGAACATCTGATGGATTTGAAACCATGTATATCGAATTTTCTCTAGAAACATGGAGACACAGTTTACATTATTTCATGGTTTGCACCTCTGAAGTATTTCATTCGTGGTACAGCCAACTTTGCAGCATTTAATTTCCAGTTGTCTTCCCTTCAATTTTGGACGTTGTGACATACGTGGAAGAGAAGGATGCATATTTCTGTATCCATCTGGGTGGAAGCTAAGCTTATTGAAATCATCTGGAGGTTGCTCAAATTGGTTGCGGCTTCTATAAAATGGGTGCTGTCCATAATTTGATCCAACCTGGTCAATGTTGCTTCTGCCAGATATCCTCTCCTTGAAGGCAGAATCAGCTAAGGGCTGGAAAGAATCTGCAACAGAAATAATACTTCAGTTGTGAATATTGACAGATTGTTGACATTGTATTACATTCTTTGCCTTGTTCACAACCACTTGATTCTGGTGTCTCTCTTGGAAAGTGGATATGCTCTGGACTCTTTGTTATAGCCAGGCAAGAGTCAGCATTAGAAATAAACCATATGCAATGCACTATTGGATCAACCAGGGAACAATGCATTGTTCAATGTTTATAACCATTTAAAGTGACAACAACTGGAAATGTTTGAGTTACGTTGCATTTCTCAAGTGCCAACTAGCAATGACTGTGCACACACAATCTCCAGCAATCCACCAGTGACTGAGCAAGAGAGTGGCAAGTAGCTCTTGGAAAGCATACGTATTCACTTTGAATGTGTCTACTTTCTGGACTAGACATCAGTATTCCTCAAAATGCTAACAACCACATGTCACAATGTTATAACCCATATTTTCTTCAAGTTTGCTGCACTCACAGGAAGTTGCGGTAGAGATTGAGCTACGACATTATAGCCGAAAGACGCCAAGTATTTATCTTTCCATGCATCGATTGCTCATTGGAATATTAAATGATTCTAATGTTGCTGATGGTTTGCGTCAGGTTCCCTGTGACATGACACATTAAGTGCACTAAGTAATTGTGCTATGTTACACACTGTATAGGATGAGCTGCAAGAAACATGTGCATGAAGTGATATGTCATTATTAGCAAATGCGGAGGTGATTTTAATCATTCTTGCTATCCTCCAAAAAATCAATTTAGTTCAAAAGATTGGTCTCTCTCTAGAGACTGCGCTTCATGCTGTATGTGCTTTGATGATTTTCCTGTATTCTTTAATTGATGACATTTTACGTTGCAATTTGACAGATTTACCAGTTAATAACAGCATGTTGTGGGTGATGGACATCTGGCATTTAATAAGCAACTAGACCAACAGTAGATTTATCTAATTTATGAGGTCAAAGGATTGGAAAAGTTTGAACAAAGGTGCTATTGTATAAAATAATGATGTGGAGGTGCCATTGTTGGACTGGTTTGGACAAGATCAAAAATCACACAACACCAGGTTATAGTGCAATGGGTCTATTTGAAAACACTAGCTGATGAAGGAGCAGACTACAAAAGCTAGTGTTTTGAAATAAATCTGTTGGACTATAGCCTGGTATTGTGTGATTTTTGCCTATATAAAATAATGGCTATGAAGGAATTAACATTCAGGATACATTAATCTCCATTCTGCTGATTTTACACCCACAGTCGGTGGATGGAGAGTTCTGCTCTAGCCTTTGCAGAGAGTATATATATATGCTAACAGCTTGAGTAATTATGTCTGATTTGTAACATAGTTATATTTATTGCTATTATGCAATAAACTAGTTTGTTGGTTAAGAGTAGTAGCTTTGGTATAAAACAACACTCAACTAAGTACCACTGATCTTTAGACAAAGCACAAATAAAGGAGTTTTGGTCATAGTGATTTATGTCAAATCACAGTTATTCTGAGCTCAGTGCTGGCTGAGGTGGTGGGTAACACAAGGTGCCAATACTTGCAATCAGGATAAGACAACAGGTTGAAGTTAAGTATAGAAGGTGAAATAATGATAGAGGCAGTAAGAGTTCCAACAAATTTTTGTGATGTGTTGCTAATCAAGCAGGATGCTCTGTCCTGGAGGGTATTGAGCTTCTTAAGTTTTGTTAGAGCTGCACTCATCCAGGCAAGTGAGGAGTATCATACTGGGGATGAAGAGTGGAGCTGGAAAAAGCTGTATCTGACTCTCCAGCATTTGAACTCCTCACTATCTCCAGGAGTATCATACTCCTGTCTTGTGCCTAATAGATGGTGGACAGGCTTGGGGGTAATCGGGAGGTGAGTCAGTTGCCACAGGCTGTTTGCAATACAT
The DNA here is from genome assembly GCF_004010195.1 of Chiloscyllium plagiosum. NCBI lineage: Eukaryota > Metazoa > Chordata > Chondrichthyes > Orectolobiformes > Hemiscylliidae > Chiloscyllium > Chiloscyllium plagiosum. The sequence goes on along the minus strand of NC_057711.1, from coordinate 103,850,488 downwards.
AAGGTATTGATCATACACAATTTCTGTGATTTGCCAAGGCATGTCAGATAAAAGAACATCTTGTTTTTGCAGACAGGGACCTGGAAATCCAAGTGGGCAGAGTGGTGCAGAGGAGGACCATCTTCTTCCCCAGTACAGCAAGAGGTGGCAACAACACCAAACCCTGCCAGCCATTTACAGGGTTGCAAGCAAGTTGAGTCATTCAAGATTCGACTGTTCAGCCCCTATGAAGAGAGAATCTTCATCCCAACAGTGATGGTTCCTGTGAATATACTGAAACATCCATGTCCCAACAAGCAAATAAGGATCATTGTCTATTTCTGTGCTGATCTCCAATTATCCCACTGTGAATGGAAATGGGCTGTGCTCAACCTTCTACACCTTGTCAGGACACTTTCTTCATTTTGTCTCCTGTATATACAAGCGTCACAGCTTCCCTAGCCAAGAGACCATCCACACATACTGCTTTTAAAGTTGATAAAGGCTCAGCCAGGTGATATTGATGCACAGACTTTGTCCAAATTTAGACAAATTAAAAGATTTCTCCTAAGTCTAGGTTTAAAAACAGGGCGAGTTTCTTAAGGTTAGTTCAGCCTGAAGTCTGGTTGTGGTGTCACCAGCTAAACTTTTGTCACAATGAAATCTTAACATCAGTTTAGGTTTATACCAGACTGAGGCAAGGATTTAGATATCCATAATTCAGGTGTTTTTCGAAAGCCTAAAGGGTTACTTCTCAGGTAACAAGCTCACTAAGTAGTCAATTTAATAACTTTGGGTGGAATTTTTCCAGCCTCTGAATGACATGAACAATGATGAAAATGTTGGCAGAATATTGTGTAAATGAAAATAAATTAGATTCTCAATATTAAGGAAAGAAAGCCTAATTTTCATCTTTGAAAAGTTGTTCATTTCTAATATTCCCACAGAGTTCTAATGAAAAGGATAAATGGTGTAATTTTATGAATTTTAAACAAGTAAACGGGTGGATGGTGCAGGGGTGAAGATTCCAGTTTGAAAACAATCCTTTTGTTATTTATGAGTTTGTGCCTTATTTATATTTGAATGATAGTCTATAACTATGTTGGAAATTACTAAGTTGTTTTATTGTATCATTACAATTTGACACTTGAGCCATGATGATTTTTCAAGAAAATGATTGTCTACTAAATACCATAGAACTTGAAATAAAATAATTAGGTTAGGTTAGGCTGGTGTCAAATCGGTGAAACAGTGATTGCCCACAGTAACTGAGCAAATCTTAATGGGTAAACTTGCAGAAGAAGTGAAACAGAACCAGTTTATACCTTAAGGGGCATGAGTTCAATATGTTAAAGCAGCCATGGTCAGCTTAAGGTTAAAAGACACAGTCAAACTAAGTGAAAGAAAACTAAATTGTCAGTAAAAACATAGGTATTGAAGAATGAAAATAAGATAAAGAACAGTAAAGGACAACAAGACAAAATGTTTTCGAAAAAATTTGAAAAAGAAAATTACAAGGGATGTCAAAAGCCTTTTGCAATCACATTAAGAATCACCAGAAGCAATGTGGCCTACTTGGTAGCTAAGGGTAACTCTCTTCTCAATGAAAATAAAGAAAGAGCTGAAATGTACAGCAGTTAATTTGTGTCAGCATCTACGTGAGTGGAAGAGTTCAGCATGTGCAAAATCCATAGAAACTGATTAATGCTTCTGAGTAAGGAAGTCAAAAAATTAAAATAAGCAATAAAATAAGGACAATGTTGTCATGATTGGAATGCCTATAACAGTGTTAATACATGTCGAAATATGTAAATTTAAAGACAGTATAAAAAAAGTAAACGGGCTTGTAAGGATGTCTGCTGTAATGTTATTGAAACTTCTCAAAATTAACATCAACCTGACTCAACACTCAGGTGTATACTGATGTGTCTGGGATGCTCACTATTGTGTTATAATCTGTTCCAGAAATGCCCATCTCCGTTCTACCATAGAATTTCAAGCTACATTCTTAAAAGATGTGTTGGTTACATTCCACTTAATCCCTCAAAAGGGTCATAAACAGTCAGCTATCTGCAGTGCCAGCTTTTATCTCAAGCATGACTGCTTTTCCTTTCTAAGAAGGATTGGTCACATGACTCAGTATTAAATCAGTCGGTTGTTTTGATTGCAGGAATTTGAAGTAGCAGACCATTAATGGCTCAGCACTGCTCCAGACAGCATTGAATAACTATCAATACCCCTTAACTTCAGGCCTGTAAAAAGTAGCCAAGAACCTGCGTATGCGTTGTCTATAAATAACATTTTATTTCATTGAAATAATGAAACAGATGTTGCACTTCACTAAAGCCTCCTAAGAAAGTGTTGAAAAAGATATTTAAGGAAACAAAATAAAACTGCCTATAACTGCTCACTTGCTGCTAACTAACCCAGATGTAAGAAACCCAGACTGCTCATACCCATTTTGGATTTTTGGACTCCATCTTTAAAACAAAGACATTGTTTTATTTGTAAACCTCATTTTATTTTATATTTAAGTTATTACCATTTGAATAATCTCTTTATCTTTTCCAATTCTATCTCTCTATAGACGTATGCTTGAATATGTACGTTGAGAAACATTCTTCTCCTGCTGCTCCTATCTAAGAGTGTATGAAATAAATTCTACCTCTGTTTCTTAGGTTCACCACAGAGTTGTAGTTCTTAAAACATGACTACCCATAATCAGTGAGAGTAAAGGAAATATGCCTTCACTGCTGAAAGGAAGGAAAAAGATTAAGTAGCAATCAGTTTATGGAGAGGTGGCAAGAAAATTAGTCAGTTGCTTAAAACATTTGTGATAGTTTCTGTTCAGACTGCAGTAGTGAGTATGTTGCAGATGGAATTTTACATTGTTCCTAGAATTTTCCGGGGTAAAGGAACATAAAATTTAGGAGTAGGAGTAGGCCATTCTACTCTTTAAGCCTTCATGTTTGAGGTTAAAAACTTCAAAAACTTCATCTTTCTGACTGTTGAAAATCTATCTATCTCAATGTCAAATGATCCAACCTGTACTGTTTACTGAAAAGGAGAGGTCCACAGTCGAATGACCCTCTGAGAGAATGAAAAACTTCTCATTTCCATCTTATAAGAGAGACCTCTCATTCTTAAGGAGAAAGTGAGGACTGCAGATGTTGGAGATCAGAGTCAATAAGAAAAAGAGGGGTTCCTGCCCGAAACGTCAATTCTCCTGCTCCTCGGATGCTGCCTAACCTGCTGTGCTTTTCCAGTACCACACTCTCGACTCTCATTCTTAAACCATACCTCCCATTGCTAGCCTCTCCCACAAGAGTAAGCACCCTCATGATATAGTCTTTGTCAATTCCCTCAGGATCTTTATATTCCAATGAGATGACTTCTCATTCTTCTAAACTCTAATGGATATTGGCTCAATATGTTCAAGCAAACTCTGCTTCTCTCTCCACAGCTGCTGCTATACCAGCTGAGTTTCTCCAGCATTCCATGTGTTTGTTTCAAAGTTAAATCTTTGTGTATGTGCTTTGCTATTCTAGTTGATCAGAGAAAACCAACAGAGATTTATAAATGATATCTCATATTTGAGTGATTTTTTGAATGATTGATTTGAATAGTAGACAGGGAAGCATCTTTGGATGTTATTTATATGAATTAGAGATGCTGGTGTTGTACTGGGGTGTACAAAGTTAAAAATCACACAACAGCAGGTTATAGTCCGACAGGTTTACAGGGGAACCTCGATTATCTGAACGTGATGGGCAGGCACTATTTTGTTTGGAAAATCGATTATTTGGTTAATCGATTAAATGCTTTACTCTGCGGCTCGGAGTTTTTAAAGTCTGCTCCTCATTCAGGAGAGTGCAGCAGCACACAGTGCGTGAGGCCCCAACCCAAAACTGTCCCGACCCCGTCCGATACCGCCCTCGCCCCCAACGCCATCCAGCACCGCCCCGCCTCCAACCCTGTGCAACACCTCCCCTCCACGCCCAACCCTGTGCCCCCCCCACCAAAAGACCCCATCCAACACCGCCCTCCGCCCAACCCTCAACCCTGTACACACCCGCCCCTTCTCCCGGGCAGCTGGACTGGACACCAACAACAAGATTGCTGCTGCTGCCTTTGTGGGGTAAGTTTCCAAATAACACACACACACAACCACACGCACAACTTTTTACTGCAACTCTTTCACAGGTTCAACGTTTGCCCTGTACAGGGCAATGTTGGAGAAATTATCCAGGGAACAGGGTTTAAGGTACACCCCTGTGTAGAATTCCAGGGAAAGCGTGAGGAGAGAGAGAAGGTGGGCAGACAGTCATTTGGAGACAGTGCCTGTTTAATCACTGTAAACAAAAGACGCGATCACCATTGGAAACACGCCTTTGATGTAATGTTTCCATCAGGACCTCAGGATCTCCTTCGGATAATCTGATTTTCGGATAATTGGTATTCGGATAATCGAGTTTCCTCTGTAATTGGCAGCATTAGCTTTTAGTGCGCTGCTCCTTCATTGAGTGGTTTTGGACAACCACCTGATGAAGGAGCAGTGCTCCGAAAGCTAGTGCTTCCAAATAAACCTGTTGGACTATAATCTGGTGTTGTGTGATTTTTAACTATTTATATGTAGGTATCTAATAATGCTCCAATAACAGACAGTCAGTTAAAATTGAAGCTCATGGATTTGAAGACAAATTGTTGATCTGCTAAGGAAATCAGTTGAGGGACAGATGCAGAAATTAGTGATAATGAACAGATACTCTGATTAGTAGAATGTGATAGTGGTGTCCTGCATGGATCTGTTTTAGCACCTGAACTATTCACTTTATCTAGGTAGCATTTTAACCAGTATAGATGGAAGTGTAAAATTACAATAAGATATTGATCGCTTAAGTCATTGGAAAAGCTAGCAAATGGATTTCAATGTAGGCAAACAGGACATCATCCAAAAAAAAACTTTATAGATTTAGGTATCTGCCACCACTTCAGCCACATATTACTCAATTTTTTAATACTTTATTTTCAGTATTTTTCAAAAGAACAAATTCATTTTCTAAATACTGAAGGAACCAATAGATATCCAAGGAGAGTTGTGAGTACATAGATCATTAAATGTCATGGACAGGTAATGAACATAATGAGAAAAAGACCAATGGAATTATGACCTATGTATCTGGAACGTTAGCATATATATGGGGTAGAAGTTACAAGGCCCCAATTTGAATGTACTGGAGCACTGTGAGCATTTCTGAAAACGAGCCCATAGGATGGATATATTGACCTTGGAAGGAGTGCAGAATAGATTTATCAGAATATTACACAGGCTATAGAGTTTAATTCCCAAGGAAAAAATAAACTAATTGAAACTGCATTCAATGGAATTTAAAAACTTAAAGGAGAATTTGTTCAGTTTTCATTCCATTAAAGGGATTGGGAGAATTGGGAGATTGGGAGAAACTATCTCCATCACTGCGAAATCTGGGCCAAGGGAACATTGTCAAAAAATTGAAGCCAAAAATTTCAGGCGAACAATCAGGAAGTAACTCTGAGTGAAGAGTAATAAATTTTGGAATTCTCCTTTGCAGACGGCAATTGATGCAATTTCAGTTTTCAATTTTAAAACTGAGGTCAATAGATTATTGCTAACTAAAAATGTTAGGGAATGTGGGGCAAAGGCAAGTACATAGCTGTAGAGCGTGGGAGCCGTGGTTTACGAAGGAAGTGGAATCTCTGGTCAAGAGGAAGAAGAAGGCTTATGTTAGGATGAGATGTGAAAGCTCAGTTAGGGCGCTTGAGGGTTACAAGGTAGCCAGGAAAGACCTAAAGAGAGAGCTCAGAAGAGCCAGGAAGAGACACGAGAAGTTGTTGGCAGATAGGATCAGGGTAAACCCTAAGGCTTTCTATAGGTATTTAAGAAATAAAAAAATGACAAGAGTAAGATTAGGGCCAATCAAGGATAGTAGTGGGAAGTTGCATGTGGAGTCAGAGGAGATAGGGGAAGCACTTAATGAAGTTTTTTCGAAAGTATTCACTCTAAAAAACGACAATGTTGTCGAGGAGATTACTGAGATACAGGCTACTAGACTAGGTGGGATTGAGGTTCACAAGGAAGAGGTATTAGAAATCCTGCATTCTGTGAAAATAGATAACTCCTCTGGGCTGGATGGGATTTATCCTAGGATCCTCTGGGAAGCCAGGAAAGATATTGCCGAGCCTTTGGAATTGATCTTTAAATCGTCATTGTCTACAGGAACAGTGCCAGAAGACTGGAGGATAGCAAATGTGGTTCCCCTGTTCAAGAAGAGGAGTAGAGACAATCCTGGTAATTATAGACCAGCAAGCCTTACCTCAGTTGTTGGTAAGATGTTGGAAAAAGTTATAAGAGATAGGATTTATAATCATCTAGAAAAGATGATTAGGGATAGTCAGCACAGTTTTGTGAAGGTGCCTCACAAACCTTATTGAGTTCTTTGAGAAGGTGACCAAACAGGTAGATGAGAATAAACTGGTTGATGTGGTGTATATGGATTTCAGCAAGGCATTCGATAAGGTTCCCCACAGTAGGCTATTATACAGAATGCGGGAGAATGGGATTGTGGGATATATAGCAGTTTGGATCAGTAATTGGCTTGCTGAAAGAAGACAGAGGATGGTAGTTGATGGGAAATGTTCATCCTGGAGTCCAGTTACCACTGGTGTACTGCAAGGGTCGGTGTTGGGTTCACTGCTGTTCGTCATTTTTATAAACGACCTGGATGAGGGTGTAGAAGGGTTGGTTAGTAAATTTGCAGACGACATTAAGGTTGGTGGAGTTGTGGATAGTGACGAAGGATGTTGTAGGTTACAGAGAGACATAGATAAGCTGCAGAGCTGGGCTGAGAGGTGGCAAATGGAGTTTAATGTGGACAAGTGTGAGGTGATTCACTTTGGTCGGAGTAACCGGAATGCAAAGTATTGGGCTAATGGTAAGATTCTTGGTAGTGTAGATGAGCAGAGAGATATCGGTGTCCAGGTACACAGATCCTTGAAAGTTGCCACCCAGGTTGACAGGGTTGTTAAGAAGGCATAGAGTATGTTAGCTTTTATTGGTAGAGTTTCGGAACAATGAGATCATGCTGCAGCTGTACAAAACTCTCATGCGGCTGCACTTGGAGCATTGTGTACAGTTCTGGTCACCGCATTATAAGAAGGATGTGGAAGCTTTAGAAAGGGTGCAGAGATTTACTAGGATGGAGGGAAGGTCTTACGAGGTAAGGCTGAGGGATTTGAGGCTGTTTTCATTAGAGAGAAGAAGATTGAGAGGTGACTTAATAGTGACATATAAGGTAATCAGAGGGTTAGATAGGGTGGACAGGGAAAGCCTTATTCCAAGTATGGTGACGGCGAGCACGAGGGGGCACAGCTTTAAATTGAGGGGTGATAGATATAGGACAGATGTCAGAGGTAGTTTCTTTACTCAGAGAGTAGTAAGGGTATGGAAAGCTTTGCCTGCAACGGTAGTAGATTCGCCAACTTTAAGTACATTTAAGTCATCATTGGACAAGCATAAGGACGTACATGGAATAGTGTGGGTGGAATGGGCTTCAGATTGATATGACAGGTTGGTGCAACATGGAGGCCCGAAGAGCCTGTACTGCGCTGTAATGTTCTTTTGTTCTATGTTCTATGTTCTATAGCGTTGGATCGTAAACCACTTTACTGTTAAATAGTAGATTAAATGGTTTACTTCTATTTTTACGTTCCTGTCTTCTTCAGGTGGATTACCTGACTGGGAACATTTATGCCCTCATTCAGATTCTTGGGTTTCGACTGCTGGCTATCGCCACACAGCTGCTTACTGTCCTGCCTTTGCAGAATTTGTCTGAGGAGGAATTAGGATCAGTGGATGCAGTGAACAGTAGTCGTCCTGTCCACCACCAGATTGTCATTGCGGCATCAGAGAAGGGTGGAACTTGCTTTCTGCGTGGCTGAATCCTCACTCATTGCTTTTCTAGGTAGACTCTCTTCAACCAGTTTGAACAAATTTGGGCCTCCTGCTGAAGCATTCAGACATTAAGAAGCCCATTCAACTGACAATGCATAGCTATCAAGCAAATCAGTAGACAGCACATGGTTAATATGGTATTTTCATTACTAGCAAATGACACATTGTAATAACCCAGCCCATCTTACACTGAGGATTAATGGGAATTGGATTGATAAGAAAATCTTGAGGACAATGAATTGGAATCCACATTTGGAACAGGAATCACAGCAAATTATTGTGACCAAAGTTCCTTGTGAGTACATTTATACTGACTCCTAATTAAAGAGGAGTATTGATTATTCATGAAGGAGGAACCACTGACTCCTTATGAAACAAAATCTAAGTATGACTTCAATGGAGCAAAAGTATTGGTGAATGGACAGCACATTTTGATGCAAATTATTATTGCCCTGTGAGGTGTTACATCTGGGAGCTTGAGTTACCCAAACAGCTTCTATAGAATTATTTGACAACTGGAGAAAGTGAGAACAATGTAATAATCTGGATGATCAGCCATGACCATATTAAATGGCAGAGCAAGCTCAAATGGCTGAATGACCCACGTCTGCGCCTATTTTCTGTGTTACAATTGCATAGGGAATGTATGGCTAAGGCAAGAAGGATAAACATGCAGATCCATGCAAAAGATATGGATAAAAGCTTATGGGTAAAATTTTGATTGTATTGTTTCTTTGGTTACTTGGTTTAAATGAACCAATGTTATAGAAAGGGAAGAGAGACAACACGTGTTCACCCTCCTCATTTAGGCAAAATGAGTGATCATGGAATTAAACTAATTAGTGTTTTATTGCCCCATGGATCAATAATATCAGGGCACTCTTCATTAGGCATGAAATTCAAACATATACCTGACTAATTTAGTCAAGAGAAGAGAAGTCAATACTCACCGTAAGCATGGTAAATGCGAGCTCTCGTGCCTACACAGAGTTGAAGAAGTTTTTCTATGAAATCTCGACCACACCATTTCTTCACCTCATGCTCTTCTTCAGCCTTTATGGAGTTTGTAAAGAAAGACAATGTCAGGCCAATTGCCAGGATGGACACTAGACATTTCATTGCAGCTTTCAAGTGATCAGCTTCAACCTCTTTGAGTCTGTTCAGGATCCTGGAGCCAATTGCTCCACTCACTCTCTAATAATACTCCTGCACAAATGGAACCTGCCTTTATTGATTGATGTAAATATATTTTCTGGTCTCAAGCTCCTACTTGACTAGATACTTCTATTAAGTCTGAATATCTTATTTCCTCTGCCCTTGACTTCTTTATTTATCTGATACTCCCTCCTCTTATGATATCATTTCCTTACTCTGATTGATCATCACGTTTTACATTAACTTTTGTCCCTTTTCTGAATGAGTTTTGAAATTTGTCCAAGAATTTTAATCCACAATGTCCTAACTTAATAAGGACAACATTTTGATAAATGCCTCATGATCATGTTTTGTGGTCCATGTTCCTCGCTGCCCTTTAGCTGGACACATAAATTATCCATGAAGGTTTTGTTTTTTGGGCATTGAATTTAATCAAATCGCCATACACAAAATGAGTATGACATTCTTCAATGCATCAACTTCAATTAAAAGATGTGATTTTTTTTTTCTATTTTCCTATGTTATCATATTGCTGTGTAGCAAAACTGGTGTGATTTATTCAGATTGCAAGTGTGGACAAAGTTTACAGAGTGCCTGGGTTTTTCACATCTGCCCCTCTCAACCTCACCAGGTAGGTCTAAGGGGATGCAGAACACTATAGTGCCAACTTGGCTGCAGAAAATGCAGGATTATTTAGGCATTGGTCTCCACTATTTTTTTTTTGTTAGGTTTACGCCTGTCAACTTCATCTGTTCTATGCAGCTATTTGCCATTGCTGGGAATTACTGACACACTGAATGCCTGGAGGCCAAAATCTCCCCAAGATCCTCTGAAGCTTTACCATGGATAATGAGGAAACCCCAGTTTCCATGTGTAACTACATGGGGACACAGTTTGGGGATGGAGAATCTTTGCAAACTCAGGGAGACACTTCCCCATATAATTCTCTGTTTCATGTCATGTAAGCAGTGGTGTAGGTGGGAAATAAGAAGCAAGTTGGCACAGCGACTTTAAGAAACTAGCTGTCTTTAATCACACTCTGGACACATCGAAGCAACCTGTTGGATACACAATGTAGGAAACAATAATTGCAAACTAATTCAAGTAGCATAATAAATGGCTGTTGTGGACTATCTCTTACAGTAGGAAGGATCGGCATTCCCACTGGTTAACCTGTTGGATACACAATGTAGGAAACAATAATTGCAAACTTAATTCAAGTAGCATAATAAATGGCTGTTGTGGACTATCTCTTACAGTAGGAAGGATCGGCATTCCCACTGGTTAGCCACTGTCCACTAGAAGCTCGACCCTGAACAATTAAAGTGCTGATCCATTGATGTCTAACTTCTTCGAGGGAAGCTTGCAGCTTAGAACCTTTTACAACAAATCACTTACACTGCATCAGGCAGGCGAACTAATGAAAAGGTTGAAAGTACCATTTATACCAAACTGGAACATCAGGACAATGGTGGGGACTGACAGATAAACTCATAGCTGGTTGGCCATGGCCGCAAAACAGCTGTGATTAATATGGAGATTGCTAAGTTCCATAATGACATAAGAGACAGTGAGGTCTGCAGACGCTGGAGATCAGAGTTGAGAGTGTGTTGCTGGAAAAGCACAGCAGGTGAGGCCGCATTAGCTTCTCTCCAGGAGACAAGACTCACTGAAAGTAAATCACCAAGAGAAAAACATTAAATTGTCACCTGACGCAAGCTGAGTTTCGAGGAAGTGCATGATTAGACTTTATTGTAAGGCACTCATGCACTTGATGGTTAAACCTGCAGCAAGTGATTTAGAAAGTCTTTTTTCTATTCCCTGTTCAACTCAAAAAGGTCATTTAATCTTGCAAATATCTACATTTGTACGCTGTGCTAGAGAAGCTAATTTTTCATACTATAGTACTCTGACACTGAAATCAGTAAAAAAAATTATGATTGGATATGAACCTTGAGGGATATGGCCTACTTGTCGCAGACATTATGGCATGAGAAAGATAAATGAAAATGGAAAGAGATAACTTGAATTTCATAGAATCAGCAAATTGTTCTGATGTAGAGAGAGGTCAATCGATGGGGCTGCATCAATTCTATTCCCTAGAGCCAATGTCCTCCTTTTCCCTATATCCCTGTACACCATTTTTATCCAAATGACCACCAATGCCTTCTTGAACACCTGAACTGAGTCTGCCTCCATCACATTTCCAGGCAGTGCCTTCCATACCCTAACTGCTTTCTGTGTGAAAAAAGTTTCTCTCACCACACCCGTGCTTTGTTTACAGATCACTTTAATTTTATACCCCCTCTTATTCTTCCTCATTTTATGCATGGGAACAACTTCTGCCTATTGATTCAATCAAGCCTGCTTATGATTTTGAAAATTTCTATCAAATTTTCTTTCAGCCTTATTGTTTCTGAGGACAATTGTCTCAACTTCTTCCATTTATCCCTACAATTGAAGTTTCTCATTCCTGATGCCGTTATTGTGAACCACGTCCACACTGTTGTCAATGCTTTCACATCTTTCCTATGTTAAAGTATATTTCCCAAGGTCCCAGATGACCATAGCACAATTCTCGCTCATTAGAGAGATAGCTGGTGATGAGGTTAACCTGAGGGTCTCCACACCTCAGGCAAGGGGCAAGATTGAGAAAGTGGAACCTTCATGGTGACTTCAGTTCATATCGGAATTGAACCCACATCTTTGGCATCATTCACCAAACAATTGAGCTAATAGCAACCATGACTGTACACAATCATCCAGCGTCATGGTCAAGATGCAACACTGGAATGTTAATGTACTATCTGCTTAGATAAAGAGCTAGTAGTTCCTTAATTTACTAAAAATGCAATCATCAGCATTCACATGCAGACATTGAATGTGAAATCGGACAAACTTTCAAAGAATAATGTGCAATACTGCACACTCAAAGTATACAAACAAGGCCACAATTAAGTTGCAGGGGGTCCACCCACAAGTTCATGTTAACTGGAGCTACAAAGTAGCTGAGGAAGCCCCTATATAACCTAATTTATCTAAAAGCACACTGTATATCAATTGAAAATGAAGACACAATGACACAGTAAATACATGAGAAATATATTTATTATTCAATTTGTTCACACCATGCAATGACTTTACTTTGCACCCGGTCAAAAGTTGAAAACATTTGAGAGTTAGGTCTGGAAAGCTTCCATAATCTTTTTCTGCTTACAGGTCATTCTGCTATAACTCGACAGTTGTGTTCCTCTGTAACCTCACGCTATGGAAAATCGCATTATGGAAACGCTATAGAAAATCACACTGTAGAAGATTTCTAATAAAAATTGCTATAACCACACAGCAGAAAGTTTATGTTTATCTAATACAATGTCCATCATTCATCAATTGCGTTACAGTCAATTCACACTGACGAAACACGCATTGTAGTTGAACAACTTGTAAGTGTGCTTTCTTCTGATGTCAACGTATTCAAACAGGTTTTCAGGGTTTTTATACTGCAGTGTGTGAAATCCTACCACAATTCCACAGACTTTGTGGCTTCTGCTAGAAGGTGAGCAGGTGCACATTCAGCAGACTCTTCAGGGTCACCAGAATGATAGTCTCCCTCATCATCTGTTGATACAATCTGTCCACTTTCCCTTTCTATGTCTCAAAAATGCTGGAGGTCATCAGATTATTTTGTTAGCCTCATAAAGTGTTGTTAAAATATCTCTTGATGCATCCTTGTTCAGCATGCAGTTATGTCCATTTTGCAGCCACTGCTGCAGGCTAAAGTGCCATCATGGCCGAAATCCAATTCGATTGGTTGCCTCATCATATTATAAGTGTGCTTGAGTTTGGCTATTCTAGAGTTACCGGACATGAATGCCTGCTTATCATGGGCATCCTTCTATTTTGCAAGTGGGAATGGCTGACATCTGTGAATTGGAATTTCAGCTTTTCCAAATTTGACTCATTGGAGTTTCACTGTGGAATGGAAAGAATCTTGACTGGTTTGATGCTAACAACAATATGACTGAACTTGTCATTGAAACTACATGGTTTGCTCTCGTTAATTACAAGTATTATTAAAGTGAGAGGTTTCTGAATGGACTAAGAGATATTTGATACAAAAATCCAAATGGTGGTTAGATGCTACACCAACAACCATTAGATACATTTCTAACTGACACCCAAGTTTCTTTTGACACAGGCTGTATTAGAAGCATGTATTGATGTGGCAAAAAAAATCAAGAGGTCTATCATTAAAGAAAACAGTCACGTTGAAAACAAACGCATTGGACACCATCACTGACTGGAATGAACAACTGGAGAGATGAGGACAGCACTGGACATCACAGAAAGTTCAGCTCTCATGGCAGAGCTAGACATCGACTGCATATTGCAGGGGTTTAGCAAAGTTATTAACCCACTTGATGTTGGCAAAGCTCCAGAACATGATTCAATACAATCTGAACTCATCAGCATGGACAGCAAGCAATGTAGTGGCACCTAGAAATGTCTCTATCTCTCCTGGAGGAAGGGGACAGTTTGCAAAGTTATGACCACAAGGATAATGCTTACTAGAACAATTATAACCATCTAAGTTTCTCTCTTGAAAAGCCTATGGAAAGAATATTTGTCCATGTTGCCCTTAACAGATTGAAGATCCTGGCTGGAGATGTCTAACCAAAACCCAAAATGGTTCTAGAACCAAAGCATACATGATCACCATGGTCTTTTCGGTCGGACAGCAGCAAATGAACTGCAGTTAAAAAGGAGATTGCTATATGCTGCTTTCATCAATTTCATCCAAGTATTTGGCCATGTGAAGAGAGGCAGCATATTTAATTAGCTGAGAGAATTAGCTGCTCATCTAAGTTGCTCACTGTGATCTCCTCTCTCCATAGCAAGATCATGGGTAAGTTCAGCTATGGACAAATCAGAAATCTTTGAGAACAGTAGTGATTGGTGTGTAGCAGAGTTATTTTTTAGTGTATTCTTCTCTTTCTGACTATCATTAGTTTTCAGTTCTATAGAGGTAGTCTATTTGCATGCCAGAACTGAGGGAAAGCCTGTCATTCTTTCCTGTCTAATCTCTGAGATAAAAGTGCATCGCGTTCTCATGTAGAAGTTCTTCTGTGACAAGGATGCCACAATAAAATTCCATACCAAAGAGCACCTTTAGAATCAGATGGACAGACTGTAAACATTTTGATTTGACCATCAACATCAAAAAGACGTCAGAGTCCAGTTGCCACACCATCATCAATCATCATTGATCATGTCACATTGGAGGTTGTTGATTGTTTTGCATATCTAAGCTCCTCAGTAGTCAGCAATTTGTCATCAGCAATCAATGTTTGCATTCCAAAAGGTGCAGCAACAACATGACAGACAGAACCAACTCTGGATCTATCTGTGTTTCAGTGACTTTCTCTACAGCTGTTTACATACAAGCAAAGGAAGTAGAAATAGGAGTAGGCCTGTTGGCCCCTCAAGCATGTTTCACCACACATTAAGATCATGGCTGCTCTGATTACTCCATATTCCTGTATATAATTTCACCCCTTTATTTAACAAGAATCTGGATACCCCTTCCTTAAAAATATTCAAAGACTCTGCTTTCACCATTTTTTTAGGCAAAAGAGTTCTGAAGTCTTTGTGAGAAAAAAAGAGACACCAAATTTGGTTTATAATTCTGCTCAATTTTATTGAAATAGAACTCACTATTAGAAACACTGTGGGACCATATCCAAAATTCCCATAATAATTTCTCTATATCTTCCTCTATCCATCTAAGAAAGGATATTTCCAGTCTTTGTTATTTTTCTGTAATGGAGAAAAATGCCAATTCATTTATCTCTATTTGTACTATTAATTTGTCTAACATTTAATGAATTAATGCCCATTTAGATAATCCTTAATTATTTTAACTACTATTCCTTTCATGGAGCTTATTTACTGTTGAACTATAACCATCAAACTCTCTGACTTCTCCTGTCCCACGTTGCTTCTTTTTCCTTGAGTTCTCTGTCCAAAAGCAGTTCCAACTCATAATATCTCCACGACAGAAAGAACAAAGTAGCAAGTCCTGAAAGACTCAAGCAATGTGCTGTTAGCTTCAAATTGTTCCACACTAGCCATCTAGCTAATTGAGCCCCAATCAGCAACCCCAAAAGAGGTTGAATTAATGCGATAACATACACTTCTTCTTGCACACTATAGCCTGGATCTATGGATAGTGATGGTAGAAACTCTTATCTTCTTTCCTTCACATGGTTGACCAGGAAACTCACTTCTCTACTGCTTGTTTTTGGTATACATTGGAAGGATTTAGAAGTTGATACACAACCCATTTGGCCATGTGAAAAATGCACCTTCCTCGGTCATCAAGCTCTTGAGTTGGACTTGAACTCCTAGCTGTTGGTTGAGAAGCAGGGATGCCACCCAGTGTACCACCACCCAAACTGCTTTTCTTTACTCAAACTGCTACATTGCTCTGTTGTTTCAAATAATCTCTTCACATTTTCAAATATCACTTCACCTTGTCCCTTCCCACTCTTCTAGTCTAATGATCTCCATTGTGGTTTTATCCAGGAACATGCAAACGTCATAAATGAGAACTGGAGCAGAGGATTTGGCACTCTGAAAGTCCTTCCCCATTCAAAAAAAATCATGGCTGATGTTCTGTCTCAACTTAACTTCTAAAACTGTATGTTATCCTTTAAAACCCTTAATATTCAAAATATTATTGACGTGTCTCCATGAACATTAAAGAAGCACTTGCAGCTCTCTGGAATAGAAAATCCTAATTCACAACCTTCTGAGTGAAGAAATAGTTGCCAATGTAAACAACCTTATTCTGAGATTGAGACCTTATTCCTGCATTTCTTGATGAGGGTTAACATTTTCCCAAGGGTGGCCCAGTGATTTAGTGGTTAGCACTACTGCCTCAGAGCACCAGGGACCCAGGTTTGATTGCTACCTCGGACGACTATCTGTGTGGAGTTTGCACATTCTTCCTGTGTGTACGTGGGTTTTCTCCCACAGTCCAAAGATATGCAGAGCAGTTGAATTGGCTATGTTAAATTACCCATACTGTTGGGTGCATTAGTCAGAGGCAGGAAAGGGGAATGGGTCTGGGTGGGTTACTCTTCAGAGGGTCAGTGTGGAATTGTTGGGCCAAATGGCCTGTTTCCATACTGTAGGGAATCTAATCTAATCCCCACCCTGTCTAGTTCTGTAAGTATTTTTGACAATAAAAACAGAAAATACTGAAAAAAGTCAGCCGGTCTGGCATCACCTGGTATTTTTCAAGTCTGGTATGCCTTTTACATTTCATTGAATATCCTACCATTCCTCCAAACTACAAAGAATACAGGCAAGGCCTATCTCTTGTCCCTCATTCTAAATTAGTCCAGGAAACTTCTGCTGTATTCCCCCAAAGGCAAGCATGCCCTTCCTTAGTAATGAGACTAAAATATTCCACAATAAAAGGAAGATGCTTTCGAGACCTTGAAGCAACTCAAAATTTACCAAATAAGGAGTGCTGCTTCATCTAACAATAATCTGGGATTTTTACTGAGAAGAAACAGTATATTAGTTGGCAGAGTGGAAGGGAGTAGATTGTGTGTGCAGATTCTAGAGTCAGGTATAGTTCAATAGCTGTTGAACAATAAAGAACGTTACAGCAAGCATTATCAGTTGGGAGACAGTTTCGTTTGTTAATGTTTAAGAGCTGATTTTCAGGACCAAAGTGTTTTGTTCTGTGTGACATGATTCCCCACATTTTATTTCATGGTTCAGAGATGATGATGGGAGGATGTGCTTGTGGTAATGGATCAGCTACTTTTCAGAGAACTGTTTGTCTTTAGTGCTTGCAAATGGCTCCAGCATCTTCCAGCAAGGTTCCAGGTGGATAAGACTCATTTCTCCTGACCCCTTATGCCCTTCTGCTCACTTCCTCTTCTGAGCATTCCCTCTCATCCCATTACTGCTGTGCAACATGCCCACAATAAATTACTTGAGGAGAGCATCTGCAGATAGTCTGAGTATAATTGGGTTCTGATAGCTGGCAATGTTTAGATGGATGACCATCTAAATGACAATCATTAGAATGATTAAGAAATCATCATGGCAGCAGGTGTAAAAATTGTCATGATTCAAGTAAAACATATATAACAATTCAGACTATCTTTAAAATGGAATAGACTTTAAAATGTGAAAAATCTGAATATAAACATAAATATAACATTTTGCAAGACGTAGCTCCCCTTAATTTAAAGAATAGTAAAAAAAAAAGCTCTATTGCACTCTGGATTTTGTATTAAAGTCTATGAACATATGTTGTCAATTTGAATTTACCAAGTTCCCAATTTTTGCATATATGTTATTAATAAATATTTTAAGATGAGGAATTTGATTGCCCAGTTATTGTACTGTCAAAATTTTCGATGATGCGGCCATCATCAGCAGATTACTGCTCCATTAAAATATCTTCCAATCTCAATGGTGCTCTGTATTTCTTACTGGTTATTTTGATCCAGCTGTTCCAGAAATATGGAGTGTAGTGACCAATGGGACACTTTGTCACAAAGCTGGAGAGTTTGGGGATTTGGGAGCAGAAGACATAATAAGACCTTTTTTTATGACATTAGTTATGTCATTAGTTTGGCAAAGGGGCAGCATGGTGGCTCAGTGCTTAGCACTGCTGCCTCACAGCACCAGGGACCTGGGTTTGATTCCAGCCTCGGGCGACTGTCAGTGTGGAGTTTGCATGTTCTTCCCGTGTCTGCATGGGTTTCCTCCCACAGTCTAAAGATGTGCAGGTTAGGTGAATTGGCTGTGCAAAATTGCCCATAGTGTTAGGTGCATCAGTCAGGAGTAAATATAGGGAAATGGATCTGGGTGGGCTACTCTTCGGACAGTCAGTGTGGACTTGTTGGGCCGAAGGGCCAGTTCCCTCACTGTAAGGATTCTAATTCTAGCTATTATATGGTAAATTTTATGGTGTAGTGTGAATACTATTGAATGGGTTGGTGGAGTAGTACCTTATTTAGTTAACAATTGCTAGTCCCTGGAACAAAGCAATTGCATCCTCAATTGTTGAGTTCAGCATGATTTGCTTGCCTGTTTCTCCAAAGAGGGGCACTTCTTGCTCATGTGCAGCATTCATCAATCCCTATTGTCAGCACCTTCCAAACCCATGAGTCCCACCACTCAGATAGACCAGGGCAGCAGCTTCATGTGACCATCATGTCCTTTCCAAACCTTTCTCCATTCTGATTTGGAACTATGTCATTATTTCTTCAATGCCTCTGTGTCAAAATCCTGAAATCTCTCCTTAATGGCTTTGTGCTGTCTACCCCAATCAACTACAGTGGTTCAAGAAGGCAACTCACCATGATCATGTCAAGGGCAGTAAATGCTGGCACAGCCAATGAAGTCAACATCCCATGAATGAGTAAAAGTGAATGAGTAAATGAGAAGATGAACTTCTAAAAGGTCTTTTATAAAGTCCTAAATCAGAGACCGTTAACTAAGGTTGAAGCCCATGGAACCGAAGGCAAATTATTGATATCACTGGGAAATTGGTTGAGAGACAAGTGACAGAAAGTATGGATAATGGGTAGTTCTCATTGACAGCATATGACCAGTGGTGCCTACATGATCTGTGTTAGGACCTCAATTATTCACACTATTTATAAATGACTTGGATAATGGCATAGAAAGCATATATTCAAATTTGCTGATGACACAAAGTTAGGTGGAATCGTGGGCAATGTAGATGTTAGCATAGACTTATAAAGGGATGCTGATAGACAAAGTGAACGGGCAAAACTGTGGCAGATGAATGGCGATCGTGTGTGAGGTAATCTATTTTGGATTGAAAAAGGATCGATCAGGGTACTTTCTAGATGGTACGAGGTTAAATACAGTGGATGTCAAAAGAGGCTTGGAAGTTCAGGTGCACAGACATTTAAACTGTCACAAACCATTGGTGCAGACAGAAATTAAGAAAATTAATGGAATCTGGCATTTTTAATCTTGAAGACTTGAGTATAAGGATGCCAAAGTTATGCTGGAGTTATTCAAAAGGCTGGTTGGGCACCACACCTTGGAAAGGATATACTGGCCTTGGAGGGAAGTACAACATATGCTTACACGAATTATACCTGGACTTTAGGCATTATACAAATTAGGCCTATTTTCTCCAGAATTTGGAAGGCTAAGGGGTGATCCGATAAAAGTATTTCAGATATTAACAATAATAGGCAGTGTAGATAAAGATAAATTATTTCCATTGGTTGGAGATTGTAGAGCAAGGGGGCATGGTCTAAAAACTAAGGCCAGACTGTACAGGAGACATGATAAGAAGCACTTCTACATGAAGGGTGGTGAATGTTTGAAACTCTCTACCACGAATGGCAGTTGATGCTAGATCAGTTGTTAATTTTAAATCTGAGAAGTAAAGGCATTAAAAAATATGGTTCGGCTGCATTTAGAATACTGTGTACAGTTCTGGTCGCCACATTACCAAAAGGATGTGGAGGCTTTGGAGAGGGGGCAGAGAAGGTTTACGAGGATGGTGCTAGCTATGAAGAGAGGTTGAGTAGGTTAGGTTTATTTCCACTAGAAAAAAGGAGATTGAGGGGGGACCTGATTAAGGTTTACAAAATCATGAAGGGTATAGACAGGTTGGATAGAGACAAGCTTTTTCCCAGGGTGAAGGATTCAATAACGATAGGTCATGTTTTCAAGATGAGAGGTGGAAAGTTTAAGGCGGATACACGCAGCAAGTACTTCACACAGAGGGTGGTGGGCGTTTGGAACATGTTGCCAGCATGGTAGATTCATTTAAGATGCATCTGGACAGATGCATGAGTAGGTGGGGAGCAGAGGGATACAAATGCTTAGGAACTGACTAACAGGTCTAGACAGTACATTTGGATTGGCCCAGGCTTGGAGTGCCGTAGGGCCTGTTCCTGGGCTGTAAGTTTTCTTTGTTCTCTAATATGGGCCAACTGCATGTATATTGAGTCATGACCTCATTGAATGGCAGAACAAACTTGAGGGGCTGAATGGCCTACTCATGTTCCTATGTTCCAATAAAGAAATACTGTCTGTGCCTCTTCGTAAGTGCATGAGGGGTTTGCATTGAGACCTCTGTGATGGAAGTTGGCTGCACAGGGGCCTGGTTTGTCTTAAACCTGTTTACCAAATACCTCCCTTGTGTGGTCATTCTAAGCTTGTCTAAGATTTCCACAGGTAAATCCTACTCAGTGAGTTTGGTCCACATAGGACACTAAGAAGGAAGACAAGGCAGAATGTGGGTTGAACAGGTAGCTGTGGATTGGGTGAGTAAGCTATAGCACAATTGATTTCAACCAGCTTGCAAGTTTTCATGTAGGCAGCAGATGTATGAGAAAGTGATCATCATGATGAAAGGAAGCTGTATTCAGGGAGCTGGTGGTTGGTTTTTGGTTGAGTGGAGTATTCCAGGAATGAATGAATGATTGGTTAAATGGAAAGGATGGTAGATAGGTAGATAAGCAGGGCATCAGGTGGGTGAGGTGGCAGGTAGGTAAAGTTGGCAAGTGAAGTCAGGTGCTAAATAGATGGGGGTGGCAGATGTGTAAAGTGGTAGGCAAGTGAGGAGGGTAGCTGAGTTGGAGGTCATGAACTGATCAGGGTAGAAGGGATGGCTAGTTGGAGCTAGTCAGCTGGTGTCACATGAGCACTTGTTGGATGGTGGGTAGTCAAGTCTGGTCAGGGAAGATAGTCATGTGGTGAGGGCTAGCATGGTCAGCAATGGTACTTGGGTTGAGATGGAGATAATAGGTTTGGTCAGGTGAAAGTGGAAGACTGGGGGACATAGTTGGAGGAACGGGATTGTAGTTGGGTAGTCAGCCAACTCAGTTAGTTGGAGAGTAATGTGTCAGTGAGTCAGTAGGTAGGGTGCGCTCTGTGGATTTATTTGGGGGTAAGAAAGTTGTTTAAAGTTCGAGTAGGGGGGAGTGAGTGTATGGATGGATCATCATAGAAACAGAATCCCTACAGTGTGGAAGCAGACCATTTGGCCCATTAAGTCCACACCAACCCACGAAGAGACCCACCCCACTACCCTATCTCCGTAACCCCGTATTTCCCTGACTAATCCACTTAACCTGCATATTCCTAGACACTATGGGTAATTTAGTGCAACCATACCAGCTAACCTGCACATCTTTGGACTGTGGAAGAAAATCATAGAATCTGGGGGAAATCCACACAGACATGGGGAAACTGTATAAAGTCCACACAGACAGTTGCCCAAGGCTGAAATCAAACCCAGGACCCCGACACTGTGAGGCAGCAGTGCTAACCACTGTGTAACCATACCTGCCATCAGTGTACAGATATCCATGACTAGACTAATAATACCCTGTATAACAATCAAGCTAAGTATATCAGACTTGACTAAATCCGATACTTTAGCTAAGTGTCATATATTGTGGAAGGTCACTGGGAACAAGAAAATTTCTTGTCAGTAATTCAAATTCCCCGGCAATTTGCATATAGTTCAGAATGTCAAGACCTTCCCAATGCAAACTTTATGTGTCCAAAGTCTGATAATCTGAACACTGGCTGATTTGAGCCTAAATTTAATATGCAGAATGTTGCCTGTTTTCTTTAATCCGTTCATATATTTACCTTTATGTGGTCTGACAAGGGATAGCAGAAGTGGGATTTGGGTGTCAAGAGTTTTCTAGTGAAGTTCAGATGGAACTTTCTTTCTGCTGTGCAATAAGAGAGTAAAGATCGTTTTGTTTGATTTTGTCAGAGTAACTACAGTGCACATTATCTAAAATCATTATGAGTATTTGGGACCAAAAACATTGTTCACTTGCTTGATATGTATTCAGCAAACACCACAAATAGGTCAGTTTGAAATATGTTATGATGATTGAAGGATATAGCATATGAAGTACTTGCTGACTTGAACATTTCATGCACATGGTAATCCTCTTTGAGGTGACTTTGAATGCAGATTCCTAACAGTTAAGTTGTGCTTAGTGAGCAATCTCAAAATCATCTAAGTTGATGGAAAAAACAATCAGGAGGGTTGTACGTGAAGCACAATTCCAAAGTATTGCTAAATTGCTGATATTTTCTAATCAACTTTCTCCGTGATATTATTACACACCTCTGGTGTTGATGAGTATTGCATCCAGGCCACCAGGCCTTGAGGTAAAGATATTACCACTGCACAAATTGGAGTTTGGGGTCATGTTGCAGCTCAGTTCCACCCATATAGCTTCATTGCCGATCTCCCAGGAATGTCCTAAGTACAGTTGTGATGCTTTCCCTAACCAAAATTGTTACTGCCTCTTCTCTCTTGCCTTCCTTTCTATGTCATGGATGCTACACTCTTTTGTTAAATCTTGCTCTTTTGAGACTTTTATTAGCTGAAAATGTGTTGCTGGAAAAACGCAGCAGGTCAGGCAGCATCCAAGGAGCAGGAGAATCGACGTTTCAGGCATGAGCCCTTGTTCAGAAACCTCCTGCTCCTTGGATGCTGCCTGACCTGCTGCGCTTTTCCAGCAACACATTTTCAGCTCTGATCTCCAGCATCTGCAGTCCTCACTTTCTCCTATGAGACTTTTATTAGTTCTGAATTTGAAATGATTCTCAAAAGCTTTCAATATCTTTGAATGTTTCTGTTGCTTCTTTGATATGTTCGTGAACAATAACATCATTTTCTATATTCCCAATTATGTACGTAGAAGCATTTATTTGTTGAGATCCTGACTTAGAATCTGGTTTAGAAACTATTTCTTACCTCAAAAATTGCTTTCCCAAGGACGTCCATTGTGTCTTCTTATGAACATGGATATGAAAATGGACAGGGATAGGTCATCTAACCCCTCAAGCTTGTGCCACCATTTAATAATATCATGGCTGATTTGATTGTTACCCCAAAACCACATTCCTGCCTACCTCTGATGGCCATTCATCGCCTTGCTTCACAACAATCTATCCATCTCTAATTTAAAAATATTCAGGGTGTTCCCCCACCACCCTTCCCCCCCAACTTCGACCCACAATCTTCTGTTAGGAAAACAAGAATTGGCTAACCTCTGTTTTCAATAGGTAATCCCTGATTTTTAAACAGTGAGCCCTCACTTTAGATTCTTCGACAAGAAGAAACTTCTGATCCACATCCCACCTATGAAGACCCCTCAAGATCATATGTGTTTCAAAGAAGTCATCTCTTACTTTTTTAAACTTGAATGAATAGCTTGGTCAGGTTTTCCTCATAAGACAACCCACCCATTCCAGATATAGTTTAAACCTTTACTGTTTCAATGCATTTACCATTCTTAAATTAGAAGACCAATATTGTACACAGTACTCAAGATATGGTTTTACGAATGCCTTGTATATCTGAAACATAAAGTCCCTATTGTTGTATTCAATTCACCTCATAATAAATGATCATATTCAATTAACATTCCCAATTACCTGCTGCATTTGCATGTTAACCTTTTCGATTCATACATGAAGACACCCAGCTCCCTCTGTATTTCAGAGCTCTGCAATCTCTCACTGCTTTTAACCATACGCTCCGTTTTTTTTATGTGACCTGCCAAAATGGACAATTTCACATTTTCTGACATTATAGTTAACCTGGCAGATCATTGTCCATTCACTTAATATGTTTAAATATTTTTGTAGACTCCTTATGTCCTCTGCATGTCTTACTTTCCTACCTATCTTTGTGAGATCAGCAAAATTGGCAGCCATACTTTTCATTTACACAATTTATATAATGTTTCAGCAAGTGAGGTTCCAACACTGCACAGAACCCTATGTGCACCATTTGTCTCACATCTTGTCAACTTGAAAGCACTCATTTTTGCCTACCATCTGCTTCTTGGTAGCCAGCTAAGCTTCTACCTGGGCCAATATGTTACTCTTTACACTGTGAGTTTTCATTTTCTGCAATAACCTTTGATGTGACAGTTTATCCAACATCTTCTGGACCTCTAAGTACATTAATTCCATCAGGAATTACTAAATACTGCAAACTTATGCAAGTGCATTGCTACAACTTTTTTTTGCAATAGCTTCTGAAATATTCCATATGAGAGATTTTAAGCTAACAGGCTTTCTTTCTGTCTTCCTCTTTTCTTGAATAAATTAGTTAAATTTGCTATCTTCCAATCTCATGGTGCCTTTACCGAATCAACAGAGTTCTGAAAAACTATCTCACTAGCCACTTCTTTTAAGACCCTGCAATGAAGTCGATCAGTATCTAGGCACTTGTCCTCTGCAGTTCTGAGAACTTATTCAGTACCTCTTTTGTGATGATTATAATTTTGCTCAGTTATTCCTTCCTTTCCATTTCTCAATTTATAGCTGGTTCCAAAATAATATTTATGTCCTCCATAGCACCAATGCAAGGTACCTGATCAATTCATTTGCCATCCCCTTATTTTTGGCTATTAAAGTTCCCAAACTCAGCATCTTCAGGAACAGCATTCACATTTGTTCAGCTTTTTAAACTTTCTTTATTTTGAGCTAGATTTGTCTCATACTCTAATTCTCCCCTCCTCTTTAAACTTTTAGTCATCTTTGCTGTTTTTAATATTCTGTCTACATCTTCTAATCTGCCCTCACCATTGTGAAATTATGTATTTTTTCTACATGATTGATATTGTTTTTAACTTGATCATTAACCATGGATAGTGAGTGTGCCCCTTGGAATTACTCATTTGCTGTTAAAATGTATCCATTCTGTATATTCTGACTTGTTCTTCAAATGTTTACCAGGGTGTCTCTTTTTATATATACTTTAATGTAATTTGCAAATTCACTTTAGCAATGCATTGTTTTCATGAATTCACAGTCTTACTTTCCCCAGTACTGATGTCAGTTTCCCACAAACCTGAATTCTCCTTCAACCCCAGCTTTTCAGCCACAGCTGATATCTCTAATTTCTCTTATCCCAATTTGCACATGACTCAAGTAATAATCCAATGACTATGACTTTTAAAGTCTGGTTCTTACTTTGGTACCTAGTGCCTAAGCACAATCTCTTTTTTTCTGCCTATGTGGTTGGTATCAATGTAAACCATACTAACTGGATTCACCACCTTCCACTGCAAATTACAGGCCAGCAGATGTTCTGAACCCTGGCTCTGGGCAGACAGCTGCACTCAGCTTCTTTGCTTCAGAGAACAGTGCTAATCCTTTTGCTTATAGCACCTCCTGCTTCCATTATGTTTCTTTGTTGGTGCTCACTTGAATGGCTTCCTGTGCCACAGTCAGATAACCCATCACTCTGCAGTCACTGCCTTCTTTCAGACAAGCTGAAAAAATCTCAAACTTATTGGACAATGACAACGGATGAGCTCCTACACTCCTACACTCTTTGTCACCTTAATCATTTTATTCGAAGATTATATTCCCTATGATCACTGCATTAACCTTGTTACATGCATCTCTAATTTTTTGAACTATATTCTTACACTAAGGAACTGTTTGAGGGTCAATTCTGAGTCCTTTCTTCATGGTACATCTGACCCTGGGAAACTGTTTAAGAATTTAACTCAGTTGTAGAGTCTGATCCTGGGATATTAAGTAGAGCTTTAGTAATCCTCAAGGTTCAAGCAGAGGTGGCAAAGGGGAGATTCGAAATTTGGTGCAGCGTGGGCGCCAGGATAGAGTTGCTCCTCTTTGATCAGTAAGAGTGCTGGAAAGATTTATTCATTTCCTGAAGACTGGTCTTTCCTTCACTCAATTCTCCTGAGGCCAAGGAAAGTTTTGACAGCACAATCTTTGCCCTGCCTGAAGTAAATGTTCAAAGTAATCAGTTTGTATTTAACTTCCTGCTGCCTTTCCAATATTTAACTCTGTCTCATGTATCCAATCTCATTCACTGCTCCATGTCAAAAAGTCTCCCTTTACTATTTCTTTCATGAACACAGAGCTTGGCTGACCTATTGACACTAATCATATTTTCTAGTATTTGACCTAACCTTGAACGTTATGACATTTCAAGTGCTCATCCATATATTTTTAAAAAGATTTTGAGTTTTTTTCCCACCTTCTACCCTCCAGGCATTGCTTTCTAGATTGCCACCACCATCTGTGTGAAATAGTTTTTTCCCTCAAATCACCTTGAAACTTCCTGTCTTTCACCTTAAAATTGTGTCTTCTCATTACTGACCCTTCACTCAAGGGGAGAAGTTACTTTTGACCCCAATCAGGTCCTCCCTCAAACCTCTCTGCTCTAAAGGAAACAACCTGAGATTATCCAGCCTCTTTTCATAGATAAAATACTCCATCCAAAGCAATACCCTGGTGAATCTCTTCTGTATCTAGCTCCAGTGCAATTATATTCTTCCTACAGCATAGTGACCAGAACAGCAGCTGTGGCTGAAATAAATTGCCATACAGCTCCAACATAACATCTCAGCTTTAATAAGCTATTCCACATTGAACAAAGGCAATTCCATATGCCCTCTTAACTACCATCTTAACCTGTCTGCTGCCTTCAGGGATCTGTGGACAAGCATCACATGATCCTTCTGTTTATCTGAGCTTCCTGGTATCCTGCCATTCGTTAAGTGTTCCCTTATCTCGTTATACCTTCAAAAATGCAATGACTCTCACTTTTTGTGGCTAAATTCCATCTGCCACCGATCTGTCCATTTGACCACACATCTATATCTTCCTGTTAGCTGAGACCTTCCGAGAATCATAAAGCCATATAGATGTACAGCATAGAAACAGACCCTTCAGTCCAAATCATCCATGCTGACCAAATATCCTAAATTAATCTAATCCCATTTACCTGCATTTGGCACATATCCCTTCAAATCCTTTCTATTCATATACCCATCCAGATGCCTTTTAAATGTTGTCATTGTACCAATCTCCACAACTTCTTCTGGCAGCTTATTCATACACACACCACCCGCTGTGTGAAACCCTCTCTGCAACTCAGGTCCTTTTTTTTCTTTCCCCTCTCACTTAAAATGCACACCCACTAGGTTTAGACTTACCTACCCAAGGAAAAAGATCCTAATTATGCACCCTATTCATGTCCCCCATGATTTTAAATCCTCTATAAGGTCACCCCTCAACCTCTAATGCTTCAGGGAAAATAGCCCCAGCCTATTCAGCCTCTCCCAATAATTCAAACCCTCCAAACCTGGCAATATTCTTGTAAATCTTTTCAATTTTAACACCATCTTTCCTACAGCAGGGACCAGAATTGAACACAGCATTCCAATAATGGCCTAAACGATGCTCTCCATTTGTTAATCCATTCATTGGCGGTCTCTCACAGAAGAGGATGACTCTGTTTCACTCTCAGGGTGAGTCCATAAATGGCTGTACAGGCCAATACAGCTACTTCTAAATTATGATTACCGAATCTGTTATACTTTGGGGTAGAAGGTGGTTACAGGAAGGAGTGCATGAGGGATTGGTGTAGCAGCTTGCTCCTTTCGTTGTTTTCGCCCCTGGCCTCTGCTTTTTCTAGACGGCAAGTCTCAAGGTGCTTGACACCTTCCCAGATACTCCTCCTCCATTTTGGATGGTCTTGGGCCAGTGATTCCTAGCTGTCTGTGGGAATGCCACACTTTGCCAGTGAGACCTTGAGAGTGTCACTGAAACACTTCCTCTATCCACATAGGGCTCACTCTGCCATTTTGAAGTTGGGAGTAGAGCACCTGCTTAGGGAATCTTGTGTTAGTCGTGCGGGTGATGTGCCCATCTCATCACAATTAATCAAGGGTGGTCAGTCCCTTGATGCTGGGGATGATGGCCAGGTCGAGGATGTTGATAGTGGTGCGTCTTTCTTCCTGGCCAGGTTTGCAGGATCTTGCACAAGCTACATTGATGGTACTGCTCCAGTGCTTTGAGGTGTCTGCTGTAGACAGCCCACGTCACAAAGCCATATAGGAGTGCTGAAACCACCACAGCTCCGTAAACCATAATCTTGGTGTCAGATCTGATGTTGTTGTCCACCAACACTCTTTTCCTCAGGCAGCTGAAGACTGTGCTAGCACACTGGAGGCAATGCTGGATCTCTTCAGCAATAGCTGCTTTGGCCAACAGGACACCCCTGAGGTATTGGAAGTGGTCAACATTCTCTAAGGCCTCCAAATGGATATTAATGATCAAGCATTTGCTCTCCAATGCCAGGCCAGGTTGGTGGAGGATCTTCATCCTGCGGATGTTCAGAGTCAGACCCAGGCTCTCACATACATTTGTAAAGGTGTTGACGATGGTCTGGAGTACATCCTCTCAGATTGCACATATACACGCATCATCTGCATACTGCAGCTCGCTGACAGTGATTGGGGTGCAATGTCCTGTACAGCTGCAACCTGACACCCCAACTCCTGTACTCATTGCACTGACCAAAAAAGGCAAGCACACCAAATACCTCCTTCACTACCCTGTCTACCTGTGACTCCACTTTCAAGGAACTATGAACCTGCTGTTGACCACTCAACCAATCTTTGTGTTATGTGTTAACTTGCTTATCATCTCCCTAAATTTCTCTTCTATATTGCTCACACATATCACAATCAATAAAGCACGTGGCACTGATCCCTTTGTTATACCATTGGACAATGGCCTCCAACCACACCCTCCACCCTCACTGAGCCAATTTTAGATCCAACTTGGCAAGTTAACCTGGATCTCACATGTTTTTATCTTGTTTATCAGTCTCCTATGTGATACCTTTTTCAAAGCTTTTCTGAAATTCATTTAAAAACTATATCGCCTGTACTACCTTCATCAATACATCTGATTACCTCCTTGGAAAATTCAACAGAATGTATTCGGCATGGCCTCCCTCTGACAAGAACACAGCAAGCCAAGCAGCATCAGGAGGTGCAGAAGTTGACATTTCAAATGTAACCCCTCTCTGCTGCTTGGCTTGTGTTCTTCCGGCCTCGTGCCAGCCTACTTTGGATTCCAGCATTTGCAGTTTTTTTTGGCTCCCTCTGACAAGGGCGTGCTGATTATCCCTGATCAAATTTTGCCTCTCCAAGTGGAGATTAATTCTCTCATTCAGAATTTTCACCAATAGTTTCCCTACCAATGATGTGAGATTCACTGATTTGTAATGCTTTGATTTATCCCTGCAATCGTTCTTGAAAAGTTGAACCACTTAGCTGTCCTCTAGTCCTCTGGCGCCTCCCCTGTGTCCAGATAGGAATTTAAAATTTAGATCAGAACCATTGTAATTTTCTCCTTTATCTCCCACAGCATCATGAATACAACTGATCCAGACCAGTGTGGCTCAGTGGCTAGTACTGCTGCCTTAGAGTGCTTGAGACCTGGGTTCAATTCCATCCTTGCATGATTGTCTGTGTGGAGTTTGCACATTCTCCCCATGTCTGTGTTTGGTTCAACTGGGTGTTCTGGTTTCCTCCCATTGTCCAAAGAGGTGCAGGTAAGGTGGATTGCCGTTGTTAAATTGCCTGTAATGTGTAGGCTAGGTGGATTAGCCATGGTAAATGTAGGATTACAGGGATAGGCTAGAAGGCTAGGTTTGGGTGGGATGCTCTTCGGATGGTCAGTGCAGACTTAATGGGCAAAACAATCTATTTACACACTGTAGGGATCCTATGATTTGTTCACTTTAATGACTGCTATGTGGAAATGTGTCTCTTTAAACTGACTGCACACTGCAGCCAATAAGAAAATGTGTTAAATATTAATGAAATGCAGACATAAAGAGCTCAAAGCTACCTGTAACGATATAGTGACAGTTCAGGAATCTTTAATAATGCAACACAACAGAGATCTCACCCAATATTTGGTTTGCATCGGAGCAGTAAGATATCAATGATAAATACAAACTGGTTAAACTAAACACTGGTTAAAGACTTATAGCTATGTCTGTCACAATGTTGCAGATTTGACGAACCGAAAAGGAATCACAGGCAGTAGAAAAAAGGACAAAAGTTAATTAAAAACAGTGATGAGTTACAATAAGGAATCAAAGCTGGTATAAAAGTAAGAAAAAAATAAATGAACATTAAAGTCACAGAGGAAATAGCAAGATACACTGAGAAATACAATCCGGCCAGAGGCTCAGGAAGGAGGACAAATTTAGCTCAGTCGATAAAGGCAAATCCAATTTGTATGATAGATTGTTATATTGTGAGTGGAGGAATTGGCTGTACAGTGAGCGAGGCTGAATCTGCAATGAAGCATCTGATTTGCATCCTGGCACTCAGGTTATTGTTAACTTATTTTACCGTCTCTGCGAAGCCCTTAAACCTACGTATGGCAAGGCTGTGCCGTGAACAATTGATTGATAAAATAACCCGTGTCTGTGGGTTTCCATCATGGAGACTTCTCATTCATCATCCATATAGTGAGTATTGAAATCTTGCTACTGAACAGAGTTGATAAACAGTCATTGATCATTGTCGAGTGTGGTGCTGGAAAAGCAAAGCAGATCAGGCAGCATCCAAGGTGCAGAAGAATCGACGTTTTGGGCAAAAGCCCTTCATCAGGAATGAAGCTGTTGAGCTGAGGAGGGGGTTTGGTAGTTATTTCCCTCAGTATTCTTTCCTATCTGGACTGAGTAGCTTCTCACTTCAAACCAACCTTTTAAGTGCCTCTTGCTTATCTGCGATTATCCAATCTATTTTTTCTAACTCCTCCTTCTATAATACAATGATATCATCTTTAACTTTAATGAAGTTAAATAGAAGACATTTGTAAATGCTTCAACAAGAAAATCCTTTTTATTAATTGCATCTTAATATAAAATTGTTTTGTGCTCCCTTTTTATGTTTTCTGCTAAGGCATTTAGATTTAGATTAGATTAGATTACAGTGTGGAAACAGGCCCTTCGGCCCAACAAGTCCACACCGACCCGCCAAAGCGAAACCCACCCATACCCCTACATTTACCCCTTACCTAACACTACAGACAATTTAGTATGGCCAATTCACCTGACCCTGCACATCTTTGGATGGTGGGAGGAAACCGGAGCACCCGGAGGAAACCCACGCAGACACGGGGAGAACGTGCAAACTCCACACAGTCAGTCGCCTGAGGCAGGGATTGAACCTGGGTCTCTGGTGCTGTGAGGCAGCAGTGCTAACCACTGTGCCACCGTGCTGCCCACTACTTGTAAGCTTTCTGATAGAAGGATCTGCAAAATATAGCAGCACCATGTGTTAAATAATTGGTTCTAATTGATTATGAGAAGTGAGAATAGAAATTTCTGTATTCATGCAGGCTCAAATAGCAGAATCAAGTGAAACTATTCCTTGTACAGATCATGAGGATTTGCTATACATGGAAGGATGCAGCCAAAGGAATATTAACTAGCTCAATAAAGAGCTTTGCAGAGAATCTCTGGTGAAATGTTCGTTCTCCTTCATTCATCACTTATGTGACTTTTTGAGTATAGCAAAGAACAATCGTATTCGAGAGGTTCTGAGGTTCCGAACGCCACTGTTGAGGGGGGAGTCCTTCATGCAACCTCAGCCATTATGGGAACTGAACCAGCTGTCCAGCCAACTAGTTTGACAGAGAGCAAGTTTGCTCTGAATTTACATTCACACTCTACTGGCACAAATCTTGACATTAAAACAAATGCCATCTTTACATTCCTGGGATAGCAGGACTGTCACTGGGGATAATGGTACTTGTACAAACTGGACGGATTGGAACTGGACAGAGCTGGGTGAGTTCCTTGTTGGCATTTTGATAGTGTTGTTGGGGAGGCTGTGCTAAAGGACTAAAGTATTGGGAGAGATTGATAGCACAAGAATAAGGAATTGAAAGCAAATAGTCATAGAGTCATAGAGATGTACAGCATGGACACAGACTGTTCGGTCCAACTTGTCCATACCGACCAGATATCCCACCCCAATCTCATCCCACCTGCCAGCATCCGGCCCATATCCCTCCAAGTCCTTCCTATTCATGTACCCATCCGTATGCCATTTAAATGTTGCAACTGTACTAGCCTCCACCACTTCCTCTGGCAGCCCATTCTACAACACATCACCCTCTGCGTGAAAAAGTTGCCCCCTCGGTCTCTTTTATATCTTTCCCCTCTCACCCCAAACCTGATTGGAACAAGGGAGAAATTAAAACACTCTAAATCAGGATTGTACTGTATATATGCAAAATACAATTAATAGGATTGGTGACTTACAAACACAGATTGTCTGTGGAAATACAATGTAATAACAGAGAACTGGCTGAAGGATGGTTGTTAAATATTCCTGGATACGAGCAGTTGAAGAAAGTTAGGATAGCAGGAAAAGGAGGAGCGGCAGTATTGGTAAGGACAGTATTACAAAACTGAATAAAGAGGACATCACAAGGGTTCAAAGGCAAAATTGATTTAGCCAGAACTAAGGAATAAGAAGAGTGCAATGACATTGCTCAGTATATTTAATGTATTACCAGCGGGAAGGATATAGAGGAATAAAGTACAAAGTGACAGTGCAATAAGGGATAGTTATAATGAGAGACTTTCATTTCCCAATACTGACTGGGATAACGGTACTGTTAAGGGCCTCCTAGCCCTCCGTTTCTTCATCTCCTGCCGACCAACTAGTACCCCTCCACCGACTCACTCATTCAATTGGCAAATAGTCTTAACCCTCAAAAACTTTTCCTTTGACTCCTCCCACTTCCTTCAGACTAATGTTGTATCCATGGGAATCATTATGGGCCACAATTATGCCTGACTATTCATCAGGAAGGTGGAACAGTCCATTGTCCGCAGTTACACTGGCTCCATTCTCCATCTTTTCCTCCACTACATTGATGACGGTATCAGCACCATCTTGTTATCCCTCAAGAAGGTTGAACAGTTCATCAACTTCATGAACACCTTCCACCCTGACCACAAGTTCACCTGGATCATTTCAAATACCTCCCGCCCCTTCCTGGACCTCTCTGTCTCTATCTCTGGCGACCGACTCAACACGGACATCTGCTTCAAACCCACCAACTCCCACAGGTACTTGGACTACATGTTCTCCCCCCCCCAACTAAGCCAGCCCCAATAAAAATGCGATCTCTTACACCCAATTCCTCCACCTCCACTGTACCTGCTCCCAATAAGAGCAATTCCATGCCAGGACATCCCAGATGTCATCCTATTTCGAGGACCCCAATTTCCCCTCCCATGTGATCAACAATGCCCTGCAGTACATCTCCTCCATTTCCCACACCTCTGACTTTGACCCTGACCCCTCCAACCTCAACAAGGATGGAACCCCTGGTCCTCACCTTCCACCCTACCAGTCTCCATATATAACCATCATCCTCCGCCATTTCCACTACCTACTGTCAGACCCCACCACCAGAGATATATTTCCCTCCCCACCCCTATCAGCATTCCACAGAGAACATTCCCTCCACAATTCCCTCATTAGGTCCACGCCCTCCCACCAAACCCCTTCCACTCCTGGCACCTTCCTTTGCCATCACAAGAGATGAAGAACCTGTGCCCACACCTCACCTCCATCCAAGGCCGCAAAGGATCTTTCCACATCTAGCAGAGATTTTCCTGCGAATCCAAACACCTCATCCACTGTGTTCGTTTCTCTTGATGTGGTCTCCTCTACATTGGTGAGACAGGACACCAATACGTGGAACATTTCAGGGAATATCTCTGGGACACAAACACCAAGCAACCCCACCACCCTGTGGCTGGCCATTTCAACTCCCCCTCCCATTCTATCAAGGACATGCAAGTTCTGGGCCTCCTCCACTGCCAAGTCCAAGACATACAACGCCTGCAGAAAGAACGCCTCATCGTCTGCCTTGGGACCTTACAATCACACTGCATCAATGTCAATTTCACCAGTTTCCTCATTTTCCCTCCCCCATCTCATCCCAGATTCAACCCTCCAACTTGGTTCTGCCCTTTTGACCTATCCATCCACCTTCCCACCTATCTGCTCCACCCTTTCCTCCAACTTATCACCATCAACCCACCTCCATCTACCTATTGCCTTTCCAGCTACCCTCCCCCAGCCCCACCTCCACCCTCCTATTATTCCCCCCTCCACATTCCTGACGAAGGGCTTATGCCCGAAACGCTGATTCTCCTGCTCCTCAGATGCTGCCTGACCTGCAGTGCTTTTCCAGTGTCGCACGTTTTGACTCCGATCTCCAGCATCTGCAGTCCTCACTTTCTCCTTGGGAAAATTAAATTGATTTTCCTTTTGTTTTCACTGCTGGAATTTGGTTTCTCTTCTAGGTCATGCTCGAGCTACCATTGAGAACGATCATGCCAAGAAAATGAGGATGAAGACAAGTCAGAGGATGAAACCACTTAACAATGACTACAAGCAACACAATCAGATGTCAGATACCTTTGGCTCTGAGACTGAAAGAAATGGCATGAATCAGGCTGCTCCTTCAAGCAGAATCACCCATAGGCAATTCCAATTAGGAGAAATCCCACTGGTAGAGAAATGTTGTGTGTTAGGTTGTAATGTTTGGAGGCTTACTTCAGAATTGTGTTAAATATGAAATGATGGCAACTGGAGATCTGTGGTTCAGGAATACTTGATATGCACAGATTCAGAATCAGTCAGATTTTAAAGCAAGGAAGTAGATTAAACAAATTCAAACTCCTTACATAAAAAGAGGGATTTGTCGACAGCCCAGTTTGGAATTTCAGGCTGACAGATCTTGCAGAACTCTTTACTCATAATCATTGGAAAATCTTGCATAATTTAATAGTCTCTACGCTAATATCCCACAGTGAATATTGGCTATGAGAAACTTTATGTTGTCATGTGCTTCAGTATTTATAGAAAAATTCTGTTGTGATTCCTCTTAAGGACTGACAGTCTTGTAGCCACACTGAAAGTCTAACAATCTGAATAAAGACAATTTTGATTACTTCATTATCCTTTCATTCTGTCTCAAAATAATTTTTTTCAGCAATCCCGTAATCAATTATGAAAAATCACTGGTTATTCTCTGAGATTTTATGCACACTAACAGTTCTAACTGTGCCAGGAGAGATTCAAAAAGAGACTTTAAACATTAACTCTGCTTTTCTCCCACAGGTGCTGCCAGATCTGTTCAGTTCCCCAGCAATTTCTGTTTTTATTTCACATCTCCAGCATTTACAGTTTTTTTTATTTTATAGAAATGATGCATAGCAACAGTTAAAATTAGGTCACATTGATTTACTGACCTGTGGTCACACTGTTATTGATAATTGCAATCTACAGGAGGCAGAGAATTGCTTTACCAACTAGATACTATCATCAACATCAAACTTAGTCTGAACTAAACTTCATGGAGCTGTGCCATACTGTGGATCACCTGACAGTAAAGCTCTGGGAGTAGGCCTTGATGGTCGAGAAGAGGTTAAGTTACATTGTCTAAAATCATTTCTGTCAAGAGAGCTCCTGTGGAGGAGAGAAACTCCTCACATACCCTGTACAGAATCCTTTCACAGCCCTCCTTATCTCTGGACTAAATTCCTCAATCACCCCTTTGCTCATCCAGTGAATCATATCCATTCCCAACCTGATCCCCAATCAAATCCATCCACAATCTCCGTCACCCAACTCACAGCCTGCATCCAGTGAGTGCCTGTTCCTATCCTTCTCCATCTGTCACCTGCTGCTGCCAAGTTCCCTGCATCAGCCTGCCAGTCATGTTGCATATCCGGCCAGAGATTGAGTAAGACTCCATATCCCCAAGCTTTCTGGGCATGCTGCCAATTTGAGACCTTAGTATGTATGCTTAGTAGAGTACAAGGAGTAGGGTTTTGGATAAAATGAGGTTCACAAAGTGAAGAAAATGAGGGGCCTCCTGGAATGTGGCAGAACTGTCAAGCAGTGGAAATAGCCTGGATAAAGATTGAAACAATTTGGCTAAAGTTGGGAGCACAGGCAATCAACGCTGCACCGCCAATAGTAGGGGACTTGTGTTAGAAACCATATGAATCTGTGATGGTCTCATGGTCAAGATTTCAATGTTTTGCATAATATTCCTGAGACAGTAACTACCAAGACCCTGGAAGCAGACATACTGTATGATTGAGGTTGATGATGGCAACTTTAGCGAGAAATAATACTTTATTTTGAGAGATTTGGAACTCAGTAAATAAGTACCAGACAAAGCGTCAATGTTATTGGGGCAAAGGTAAGGATAGAGAATAGGAGCTAGAAAGGTAAAACTGGACATAATCAGCATACCACAGAAATGAATGTTGCTAATGGGTCACATATAGATAAGGAAGAGGGAGAGGCAAAGAATGTAATCTTGGGAGAATCCTTGGGGGATAGTTAATTACTAATTTACCATCCAGGCACTGAAGGTGGAAATTAACCCCTAGGAGGCAGTGACTGCACTGACAAAAATGGAACTTGTTTCATTGAGAATGTTTTTATTTGTTTGAAGTGCAGCACAAAGACTTTGTCCCTGATCTTAGCTCTGTCCAACTTTAGAGCAGATGAAGAATCGGAATCTATGGTGGGAGTTGGGGCCTTTGAATGTGGGGCGGAGATATGGGAGCTGGGGATTAGATTGTAGGAATGAGTGAGATAAAATGAAGGAGTAGAAATTGTAGGATGTGATGATTATTCTGTAAATTTATATATAAATGTAGATTGTATGACGGAGAAAGACACCAGCACAGGTTCCACTGAAAATTACTTCCTACCTAACTCCCATAACATTCTTTATACCTTTAAAGCCAGTGGTTCCCAGTTTTTATTCTGTATCCCAGACTTTGTATGAGCCTGGGTGAAAAATTGTGAGCGTTGAAGCAATTTCAGTTGGAGCAGTGGATTTAAAAATATTGATCGCATATCCTATCTCCTCTTTCTTTCACCTCCCCTCCCCATTTCTGAGCCCTTCGCCAATCATGCTCATCTTTCTATCCTACAAAATCACCTTTCTCCCATCTCCCCACCAATCCTCAACTTCCAAGACCCCTCACCATAATCCATCTCTCATCTCTACTCTCCCACACCCTATCTCCCCCTCCCTACATCACCACCCACCACCTCCCCCTCTCCTCACCACTCCATCTCTTCCTCTGGTCATCACCATGCACCATCTCCCCCTCCCCTCATGATCTATCTCCCTCTCCTTCACTACCCTATTCCATCCCCCCTTCACAACAATCCCCTATCTCTCCCGCTCTTCATAATAAGCATTTTCCCCTCTCTTCATCAGCCACCCTATTTTTCTCTCCTTCAAAATCCTATCTCAAGCATAGTACCTCATCTATCGCCTCCCTCCACCGTGGGCGGCATGGTGGCAATGGGCGGCACGGTGGCACAGTGGTTAGCACTGCTGCCTCGCAGCGCCAGAGACCCGGGTTCAATTCCCGCCTCAGGCGACTGACTGTGTGGAGTTTGCACATTCTCCCCGTGTCTGCGTGGGTTTCCTCCAGGTGCTCCGGTTTCCTCCCACAGTCCAAAAATGTGCAGGTTAGGTGAATTGGCCATGCTAAATTGCCCATAGTGTTAGGTGAAGGGGTAAATGTAGGGGAGTGGGTCTGGGTGGGTTGTGCTTCGGCGGTCGGTGTGGACTTGTTGGGCCGAAGGGCCTGTTTCCACACTGTAAGTAATCTAATCTTATCTAATCATTAATATATTAGATCTATTAGTCCTGCAGATGGACTACATTGTCAATTATGTGAAGGATGTTAGCCAACATTCTATCAAATTACTGCGTGGAAATGTTCAATTTATGCCTGCGTTTATGCTCCACATAAGCTTGCTCTGAACCTATTTCTATGGACATTATCTGCAGTATGTATCTCTTACTTTCTCCTACATGCACTTACCTTGACTATCCCTGAAGATATCTACGCTATTTGCTTTATTTGTGCATTATGTCTTGAACCGCATATTTCAACTTTGTTTGAGTACAACAAAAATCCTGATTCCCTTATTTGATTTATTTGTGACTGTCTAATAATGATGGCTCTCAGTTTTGCATTCTAACCTTAGTGAAACACCATTTCTACATCAATAGTCTCAAATTCCGTGATAATTTTAAAAGCCAGTAGATCATCAAACTTTTTCTGAATGAAAGAGAGCCATGTTCTCACTTCTTTCCAGCCTCAGTGACAGTCTCTCAGCTGCCATGATTTTTGCAAATCTTTTCTGCAGTTTTTCCAGTGCCTCTATATCCATTGTCTAACAAGACCAGAAGTGTTGAGAAATCATGTTGAGGTTTCACAGGGCATTGATGAGACCTCTTCTGGAGTCCTGCATCCAGTTCTGATTCCCCTGTTATAGGAAGGATATTATTAGGATAGAAAGGGTTCAGAAGAGATTTACCGGGATGTTTCTTGATATGCAAGATTTGAGTAATAAAGGTAGGCTGGGGCTTTTTTCTCTTGAGAGAAGAAGTTTGACGGGTGATCTAATAGAGTTTTACAAAATCATGAGGAGTATAAATAGGGTTTACGGCGGGTTTCTTTTCCCTAGGATGGAGGATTTCAAGACAAGGGGCATTTTTTTTAAGTTATAGGAGAGAGATTTTAAAAAGACATGAATGGCAAACATTTTACACAGAGTGTGATTTGTGTGTGGAACAAACTTCCTGAGGAAGTGGTTAACATGGGTACAGTTATAACATTTAAAAGACATTTAGGTAAGTAGATGAATTGGAAAGGTTTGAGGTATATGGGCCAGGAGCAGGCAGGTGGGATTAGTTTATTTTGGAATTATGCTCAACACGGACCACTTAGATTAAAGGGTCTGTTTCTGTGTTGTATGACAAGGTGACTAAATACCTATCCAAGATTCTAAATATATTTGACATTGCCTCCTGCTTTTCTAATCTAACCTGCTAAACATAAACTTCAGCATTTGCCAGATCCACTGAATGTATTTTCATTCTCATTTTATCTACCTTTCATTGTTCCATTTCATTGCCTGAACTCGCTCAAAATTTAGCATCCATTGAGCTTTCTGTTCTGTGTGTCAAAGCAGATTGTCTCATTGTTCTCTGAGGCTGAAAGAAATTACTGCCTCTCCAGGATTCATTTAGAAATGAATAGATATCTGGTACAACAGAATTTTCTTCTCTATTTCATAAAGGCAGAAGCAGTGACCTGTCAATGAAATGCCTGAGCATATTCTAGCAATTTCAAAATAAATGCTAAGCCAAGGATCACCAGATGGAATTTCATCAATTATCAGTACTATTTCTTTCTATGCTATAATCTTTTGTGACATAACCATTTGTTTTCCAAAATCTACCAAGTTCTGGCCATGCATCGTAGACACTGAACAGATCACCTTTGTAAATGTTATCCAAAAATTCTAATAGCAGATACAAATTATTATCAAGATTGATAAGATGGTTAGCTCAGAAAATATATGCATATACTCGTTCATTTTCTAGTTTACTATCTAATTTGGAAGGTGTTCTGTTAGTTAAACATTATTTTCTCCATGGTGTCCAATTCTTTGTTTTATTTGGCCTATTACTGAAATTAAATCTTCCCAACCATATTGGCCCCAACATTCTGATTGGGTCATCATTGGACCACAATCATGTGTCTGCAAATACTCAGGAGAAAACTGCTGGATTTAAAATTTTGTATTGGGTTTTCATGATCCCCAAATGACTACATAAAAGAGTTATTATTTACATCTTAATAGCATCACAGACCTTGTATTCTTTCCACCTCAAAAAAAAATGCTAAGTATCAAAATTGTTTTGAGGTCTTGTCACTGCTAGTCTAAGAAGATTTTGGAGAGGCAGCAATTATACTGAATAGCTTATCAAAGTGAGTTAATAATAATCTAAAATGTATTTAAATGGCAGTGAACATGTTTAAAAGGTGGAATGTATAGAAAAGGTGTTTTAAATGGAATTTTGAAATTGGAAGTAATGCAGAGTATGAAGAATCATTCTGCAAACTAATTTAGGCTCATCAGTTGGGGCTCACAGTTCTGAATATTGGAAGCTAGATGTATTAGTGCACAAGACTCTTCTTTATCAAAAGAAAAACATGCGCACACACTGTGCTTGTTTCAACTCAACAAAACAGGTGGCAACCATTGCATGTTTTCTTACAATCCTCTCTCAAAGTGATGGTAGAATGAGGGGCATGCCAGGCTGTGTAGTTACAAGTTGTGTTTGAGTACAGTTCCACAGTTGCTGATGATCCATAACACCTCAGCAAAGCCCCATCCTGACAGACTTTCGGAATGTATTCTGCTTAAAACATTTACATTGCCACATGACACAATCTGGGTGGAATGTAATCTCCATAAGGACTGTGAGGTGGACATACGTACTAGTATTGTCATGAACAACTGCACCTCACAATAGGGAGATTGATCAAGCTCAATAGTTTTTTTACTTTTTGTTGATCCTCTTATTTTCCACCACAGGTGCAGTCTGCCAGTTACGTTTTTCAGTACTTGCTCAGCTCAGTTAGTAGTGGTTCTATTGTATCATTCTTGGCAATGGCCATTGATGTCTCCCACCCGGAGTACAATTTATTCTCATGGCTTTCTCAGTGCTTTGTTCAAGTAGTGTGCAAGAAGGAGGAGCACAGAATCATTTGCTTAACAAAGACATTAGGTGTAATCAGCAATAGGATCCCTTGCCTATGTTTGACCTGATGTCATGGAACATCTTTAGATCGGGAGTCAACATGAAGAACTCCCAAGACTGATCACTCTCAATTGCATTTTGTTTTTGGTGTGTTTGTCATACTGCCTGGACAGGATTTAGACAGGATGATGACGGTTTAATTGAGGTCTTAGTGTGAATATGTAAGTAACTCCACTTCACTGTTCCTTGACCAGTATGTGGACTATCTTTCCCAACTTTGGCATATGTTATCTGGAAGACTTTGCAGAGCTGACCTCAGGATGCATTCTCAAACCCCTGAGATTGGCAAATAGCCCCTCAGAGCCCCTGCCCCATCAATTGTGCCCAACTTTCCACCTTTCTGCCATAATCTCATCCCTTCCATTTGACACACTCTTAACTCTACATGATCTGATATAACTTCTCCTTTTATTTAAATGATCCCCTCCATAATTCAACATGTGTCCCCTTTCGAGTTCAGTTCTCTTTTCCCTCCATTGACATTAGGCAGGTCAATAAAAACCTTGCTCCGTATTCTCCAGATCATCAGATTCCACCACTACTGAGGTTTGAAGTGCTGCATATTCAGCAGTGACTACATGACAAGTGACCTTACTAGCCAGATCTCTGCAATTGGCTGAGTTCACAACTGTTGGAAGGTGACGAGTTGGACATTTGCTGATTGCTTTGTCATGTACCCACTCAGGATTTGAGGTCTTACCTGATCACAGGGCTACTGTCTCATTAGACAGAAACGACTGGTGGTGGTGTAAACTGAGGGTCACCATGCCTTAAGTGAGGGGAGAGGTTGAGAAGAGGAGTCCTCATGGCAATCTCATCTGGTGCAGGAATTGAACCCACAATGTTAGAATCACTCTACATCATAAACCAGCGTCCAGCCAACTGATCCCTATGAACACAATTCTCTCTAAACAATGTTGTTTGGTCATCCAGAATGCTGACAAATACACAGATTTATTCAGCTGAACAAGCAGCTTCACTTTTTGTAACCATGATTTTAAATGAAATCAACCAGTTGGCTAGTCTCCTATTTCAAATTATGCTGATTTATAATGATGGCGTCAAATTGTATTTATATTACATAGGATGCAGGGATTTGGGGAATGGAATTCTATTGTTTTGTCTATTTGGTTCAGATGTGTCTGCTTCCATTGGAGAAGAGGAGGTGGAGAGGAAAATTGATAGAGGGGCTCAGAAATAAGAGGTTCCTGGACAGAGTAAAGAAGGGAAACTGCTTCCATTAATGAAAGGATTGAAAGTAATTGACTAACAATGAAATGGAGACATGGGGGCAACATTTTTCACTCAGCTGGTGGCTGAGATCTGAAGTACACTATCTTGGGGTGTGGGGGGGGCTGTGGTTTCAGGATGAATCAAGACATTAAAGAGAAAATTGGATTACTATCTAAAAGGGAAGAATGTGCGGAGCAACAGGGAGAAAGTAAGAGAGTGACACAAGGTAAATTGCTCATTTGGACAGCCAGCCCAGATGGCCAAATGGCTCCTGTGCTGTAACAGTATTCAGTGATTTTCCACAAAAGTCACGTGAGTTAAGTTTCACCCTTACCATTTGGGTGTTAATATAATTCAGTACCACTGGCACCTGCCTGAGGTTCATCACACTGATATCAATGGAATGAAAATAAAATCATTTGTGAAGATGGCACACTCTACAAGATGGCCAGATTCCAAACATTTACCTTCCTCACGATGTACTCATATTCCTCTCAGAAACTACTTCTTAATGTCTCCTGCTCCCTCTGAAGAATTATGATCTCTCTTCTGGTTTTCATCTGGATCATTAGCATCAGCAACATAGTACCGTTGAAGTTTTGCTCCCTCTCATTTACCTGGTGCACTACTTCCCTTGACCTTCTGTGTTCCAAATAGTTTTCTGCCAGACTTCAGTTGAGTGATCAAAGTTCCCTTTAAGAGAAACCATGTGACTTAGGGATTGCAGGCCAGCTAGATCATATGCTAGGCTTGCGCACAATTAAACCCTTAACTGTGCGATTAGCCAACCAACACTGTCGCAGCATCAAATTTCCTCACCAGCTAACTCCAGCAGGAATGATATTGACAGTTTACATACCAAGGTCTTCAATACCCTAAGTCAGGGTTCAATCCATTTTTAGCCCCAAATATTGGGTGATTCATGAATTCCTCCTGTTTTTGGTAAGATGAAAGCCATTGACTTCAGCCCCACTGCAGATTTTATATCTTCTCCACTGATTCAACCCCTCCTAACTTCATACTCAACCAAATTGTTTATCTCCTCAGCATCCAAATCTGTTCTGACCTATGCTGTTGGCTCCTCACTCTATTCAGTATTAAATTCATTTACTTTCAGCAATTTAGCATTTCTTGTGCTTGTTCCTATCTCAGAAAGTATGCTTAAATACTTTTCCATGGCCATGTATTCTCATTATACAAGTAATACATCCATTTGTCCTCCATTTACAGCAACATCTGCAAACCTTGCTACCTATATTCTATCCCACAATGAGACCTCTTCATTCATTGTCCTTGATCCAACTGATCTATTTTAGTATCATGTTTATCAATACTGTTAGGTTGAAGCATTTGCAAAAATCTGGACTCATAACCTTCACTTCCACTCGATTATCTTTTTCTTTGCAAGTTCCACTTTTATTTCTTTTTACTTCCTTTATTTAGTTTTAAATACCAGCTAATCAGAATCATAGAAGCAGAGAAGTGTTATGGGAGAAAGGAGCCCATCATATCTGCACTGGATCTCCGACTGGGCAATATCCTTAGTGTTATTCTCCTGCCTTTTTCCCATAACCCTGCACATTATTTCTGTTCAAATAATAATCTAATGACTTCTTGGAAGCTTCAATTTATCTGCCTCCACCACATATTTGAGCAGTGTTTTCCAGATCCTAACTGTTTTTTGGGTGGATAAGTTTATTCTCAATTTGCATTTGCTGCTTCAGTTATTTATTTC
The DNA here is from genome assembly GCF_004010195.1 of Chiloscyllium plagiosum. NCBI lineage: Eukaryota > Metazoa > Chordata > Chondrichthyes > Orectolobiformes > Hemiscylliidae > Chiloscyllium > Chiloscyllium plagiosum. Next base: position 103,806,788 of record NC_057711.1, on the reverse strand, counting down.
AAATCTGTGCCTTCTCATTCTTAATCCTTTATTGAGTGGAACATTTCTCCCTGCCTACTCTGTCCACATCCCTCATGATTTCAAAAACTTCTCTTCAAGGAAATCCCACCGGTTACACGACATCTGAAATTACCTTTTTTCACATTGCCAGCTAACCTTTGACTTTTTTGTCATGAAACCTTTGGTAATATAATCTTTCCTGTCCTTTATCCTATCTCAGATCAATCATTTTTTTCTTCCTTTCAAACACTACCCTTCACGTTTCACTTGTTGAAAAGTGGTTACCTACCTAATTTTTCCTATTTCCAATGAAAAGCCAGAGAACTGAAACTTTAACATTGTTCTCTTCACCACATATATTGCTAGATCTGTTAATTATTTCCACCATTTTGTTTCCATTCAGCAGTTTTATCTCTGTGTTTAAATTTACAAAGCCATTACTCTCCCTATCTCAATAACCTCCCACAGCCTCATAAGAACATTCTCTTCGAAACCTCTGTCCTTCTGACTCTGACCTAAGTTGCAATCTCCAGATGAAGTCTGTGCCTCCCCTTCCCAAAGCCACACCTGGAATTGTTTTTTTTTAATCCCAGTGCTTTCATTTCTTACTTCTGGTTGGACAATTTGCTTAAAACACATTTTCTGATCAAATCTGGTCGCCTCCACCTCACAATTTTCCTTTTGTTGAATATTCACTTCTGTTCATGTTTCAGGCATATTGGAGCTTTTCTCTATTTTGAATAACTTTGTGGTTATAGTTGACAATCAAATGCTTTGATCCCAGAAATTATTCACAACATGTTAGAAATGGTGATGTAAGAACATACTATGAAAGTAGACTTTGATCTTTCTTCATCAATGTAATGCATTGCTTACAAAAAAAACTGATATAATAAAAATAAAGCTGAGGAAGTTAAATTTTCATTTTGTTCATCTTTTTCAGATTTTTGAAAAAAACTACAAGATTGGTCCTTGATAGGGACCACACAATAGTTGTAATTTCTATACAGAAGATAAATTAAATTTCATGAATTTTTTCACCCAGCACCCATTTGGGACTTTGAGGGCAAAGATCATTAAAGTTCATAAAACCTTTCAACAATTAGGACTTTAAAATCCTGCAGATATTTCTGACTGCTGGGTTCTACCATCAAAATAATTTTTAAAATTTGAAAAAAGTGTACAATTCTGTAAAAGTAATGGCAGGTTAGAAGATTATTGTAATGAGCAAGAAATAACTAAAGGAATGATAAAGGGGTAGAAATCAGGGTATGACAGAAAGCTAGCTAGAAATGTAAAAATATATAGTAAGAGTTCAACAGATATTTAGAAATAAAAATGTCAGTAAAGTGAGCGTGGATTCTTTAGTGAGTGAGTAAGTGAAATTAATAACGGAAAATAAAGAAATGGCAGATGAATAGAACAGACATTCTGCATCTGCCTTCACTGTAGAGGATACAAATAACAATCCAGAAATAAATGAGCATCATGAGGTGGAAGTGAGAAACTTAAAGCAATCATGATCTGCAGAAGGAGGGCCCTGGAAAATCATTAGAACTAAAAGCCAATCAATTCCGAGCTCATGATGGACTTTATCATAGGATCTTAAAGCAAATAGCTATTGAAATAATGTATGCATTAGTCATAAGTTCCCAAAATTCCAAAATTGAATCTGAGAAAGTCAGATCAGATTAGAAAATATCAAATCCAGCTCCTCTATTAAAGAAAGGGGGCAAAAGGCAAATTGTAATAGGTCAGTCCATCTGACATCCATCATTGGAAAAATGTTGGAATCTAATATTCAGGAGATTATAGTGGGGCACTTATAAAACTTTCAATGCAATCAGGCATTAGTCATGATTTTGAGGAGGGGAAATTGTGTTAAATTAATTTATGCAAATTGTTTGGAGAAGTATTAAACAACATGTGAAAATGCTATACTTGGACTCCCAGAAGGCTGTAAGACCACAAGAAATAGGGAAAGGAGTAGATCATTTGATTATTCTGTCATTCAATATAGTCATGGCTGATTCAATATTCCTCATCTCCACTTTACTGCCCATTCCCTGTAACCCCTGATTCCCCCACTGTTCAGGGAGCTATGTATTTCAATCTTAGCCATACACAAGGACTCTGCCTCCACAGTTCTCTGTGGCACATAATTTTAAAGGCTCACAACCCTCTGAGAGAAGAAGTTCTTTGTCACCTTAGTTTTCAATTGTTACCTGATGAATGAGCAGTACTCTGACAGTTTGTACTTTTAAATAAACCGGTTGGACTATGACCTGGTGTTGTGTGATTTTTAACTCAGTTTTAAATTGGCATTCTTTTATTCTGAGACTATGCCCTTTCGTCATAGAACTCTCCCATGAGGGAAAACATCCTCTCAGCATTTGTCCTTTTAAGCCCCACAAAATTCTGATATGTTCCAATAACAACACATCTCATTCTTCTAAATTCCAGTGAGTAGAGTCCCAACCTGTTTACTCTTTTCTCATAAGGCAATCCCACCAAACCAGGGATCATCTCAGTGAAACTTCTTTGAACTTCTTCCAATGAAATAAATCCTTCCTTAAATAAGGCATTTGACAGATACCACACCAAAGATTATGACATGAAATAAAAACTTGTCATTTTAGGGGCAAAATATCAGAATGGATGGAAGATTACTAAACAAAAAATGAACTATGATAGAGATCTGAAACAAAAACAGAAATTGCTGGAGAAACTTTGATGAACTCTGATGAAGAATCATGGGATGTGAAACATTAACTCTGTTTTCTTCCCACAGATGCTGCCAGACCTGCTGGGTTTCTCCAGAAATTTATGCTTTTGCTTTAGTTGGCTAAAATAATAAAAATAGGTCCATTTTTAGTTTGGCAGAATGTTTTGGTGTGTCACAGAAATCAGTACTGGGCCTTAACCGTTTACAATTTACTCATTGATTTGGATTAAGTGACCAAATGTATTCCACTAAATCTGATCATGACACAAATATGGATAGAAACTCAGTTGTGAAGACGTCTTAAGAAGTCTGAAAAATAATAGACATGAAGTGAATTGGCAAAAGATTTGGCAGATGAAGTATAGTGCACAAAAATGAAAATTTATCCATCTTAGTAGGGAGATGAGAAAAACAAAATGTTATTTAAATTGAAAGTTTACAGAATTCTGATGTACAGAGGGTTCTGCATGAATTACAAACTGTTAAAGTCCAATTGCCACACGTGAAGGAAGGTAAATTAAATTTACCTGTTTATTGCAAAAGGAATAGGGAAAAAAATGTACAGCTGTCTTCCCTCAGCTACAAGGCTGTGCTGAGACTTGTGTACAGTTTTGGTGTCCTTATTTGAAAAAAGACATTGTTGCATTAAAACAGTTCAGAGAAGTTTAACTTGACTGATACTTAGGATGAGGTGTGTTATCATTCTGAGAAAAAGTTGAGCAGGTAGGCACTGTGTTCATTGGAGTTTAGATGAATGCGAGGGTATCTTTTTTTTTAGAATTAGAATCCCTACAGTGTGGGAACAGGCCCTTCAGCTCAACACGTCCACGTCAACCCTCTGAAGAGTATCCCACCCAACATTTACCCCGACGAATGTACCTAACCTACACATCACTGAACACTATGAGCAACTGAACATGGCCAGTTCACCTAACCTATACATCTTTGGATTGTGGGAGAAAACTGGAGCACCAGGAGGAAACCCACGCAGACATGTGGAGAATGTGTAAACACCACACAGACAGTTGTCCGAGACTGGGATTGTGCGGCAGCAGTGCTAACCATTGTGCCACTGTGCCACCTCAAAGTCTCCTATTGAGACATACATGATACTGAGGAGATGTGACAGGGTGGATTTTGAAACAAAGCTTTTGCTTACAGAGAGATACTAAGACTTGGCAACACAGACTGGGATAAAGGGGTTTTTGCTTTTAAGATGGACAATGAGGAAGAATTTCTTACTCAGTGCATTGGAAAGGTTCTGATGTTCTCTTCTAGAGAGTGGTGGAGGCTGGATTATTGAATATATTTAAGTTAAAAATCACACAATACCAGGTTATATTCCAACAGGTTTATTTGAAAGTCCAAGCTTTCAGAGTTCTGCTCATTTGTCAGGACTAGTTACCTGATGAAGAAGCAACACTCCCAAACTTGTACTTTTAAGTAAACTGATGGACCATAACCTGGTGTTGTGTGACTTTTAACTTTGGCCACTCTAGTCTAATGTTGGCACATCCAGATCAAGAATATAATTAAGGCAGAGGTAGATCAAAGGTTATCCGGGTACACGCGAATGTGGAGTTGAGGCCACAATCATGGGTTGCTCAGTGGTCAGCACTGCTGCCTCACAGCACCAGGGTCCCAGGTTCGATTCCAGCCTTGGGCAACTGTCTGTGTGGAGTTTGCACATTCTCCCCGTGTCTGCGTGAGTTTTCTCTGGGTGCTCCGGTTTCCTCCCACAGTCCAAAGATGTGCAGGTCAGGTGAATTGGCCATTCTAAATTGCCCATATTGCAAGGTGCATTAGTCAGAGGGAAACGGGTCTGGGTGGGTTATTCTTTGGAGGGTTGGTGTAGACTCGTTGGGCCGAAGGGCCTGTTTCCACACTGTAGAGAATCTAATCTAATCAGATCAGCCATGAATTACTGAATAGCACAGCTGGCTTGAGGGGTTGAATGGCCTTCACCTGCCTTTGGTTCATATGTGTGCATGACAGTGTGAATGATGAAAGGATGTTGCCCTTGTAAGGGAGACTAATAAAGGAAAAATAGTTTAAAAATAAGAGGTCTCCCATTTAAGATAGAGATGAGGAGAAATGTTGCTCTCCTCTAAGAGGTCTTTATCCTCTTTCCCAGAGAGTGCATCTTTGAATATTTGCAGGAAAGAAGTAAATAGACTCTTGACTAAAACTGAAGTTAATATTTGCTGGGGAAGGTAGGTTTGTGGTGCTGGAGGCCACAATAAGTTCAGTTATGATTTTATTGAATAGTGAAGCAGGGTTGAGGGGCTGATTAGTTTACTTCTATTCCTAATTCCTGTATTAATATGCTCAGATTCCCAAAATAAGATGCCGCCTGATTAAAATGTTTCCAGCCCAGGAGCTTGATAACAGAAACTTTACTCTTGTGTTTAGAGAATTAGTGATTTTGAATGTTCACATGTAGAATATTCAATAAACACAGATTTAGAGTCAGCATGCTTTCCATCTCAGCAATGTCGACGGATATCCTTTATGGTACAGCTTTTCATGCAGCATTTTGTTGAGAGAGGGCTTGCGGTCAATTTTGTGTGGTTGTTGGCTGCTGGAAAGTCAATCAGCGTCTTTCTCTCTCTACCGTCCTGAGCCTGAGAAATAATTGCAATCGAATCATCGGTCATCTGCCTGAGTGCACCTTGTTTCTCGTTCAGCAGTTGCTTTCCAGAATTTGACTCAGATTGTTGACCAGCTTGTATGTTTGTCTCTTCGGAGTCATCATTATCACCTGAGCCCTGGGACAAATCTGGAACAGAAGGAAAAGGTTATTAATGAGCACTTAAGGATGTCTGGAATTGATTTGATAAGTGGGAGATTCTGGCCCCTTCATTGGTCATGATGACTGGTCAGAGGCAAAGTACCATTCTACAGGGAAAGGGACAATATATTCCAATAAATGGATCCATATCATGTGAAAGACATGAAAATTCAACATAAACAATGACTTGCACTACATTGTAAACTGGCAAAAAATGTGGTGCAAATACAGCCTTTGGTTTAATATTTGAACTTATGTCATGAAGCCAAATTTCAATATTCACATCAGATCAAATTTATTCACATGTACAACTGTTGAAGCGAATATTTTATTCTGCTTTTACGTATTAGCCAGTAGAATTAAATTTAAAATTGCAGTGATTCTGGAATCCTCTGTCCCACAGGAGATAAAGTTCTGCCAATGCCTCCCTCCCTCCCAATTCCAGTGCCCTCACTCTTCACTAACTGGGGATTCACTTCTTGGCTCCGTGTTATAGAAAAACCAAAAAAAAAAAGGAAAAAAACTCAGGAAGTTAGGCAGCATCTCTGTGGATAGGGAAATAAAGTTAATATTTTATGTCAGTGATCCTCTATCAGAACTGGGAGAAGTACGAGATGTAATAGGTTTTGAGAAAGACAGGGGTTGCACAAGCACAGAAAGAAGATATGTAGGCAATAGGGGTGGCATTTGGAAGTTTGTTGAAAGTGTTATGGTCCTGGACAGCCAGATGTGTGGCAAGTGCCTGTTCCATTGGTGTTGAGCTGGAGTCTGTGTTTCAGGCATTGTAGGACATCAAAAGAGGAGGCAAAGTTATCTGAAACCTTTGCTCGAGGGGCAGTCTCACCCCTGAGGCTAAATAGTGAAAGCCCTGAGGCTTTCCTTCCATTATCAGGGCAGAATGGGAAATTCACAGTGATGTCAATATCTTATGTGTAATTTTGTTTTGAAAATGTTGGTCAAATTTCAGGATTAGAAGTGTGTGAATACAAGTCAGGTATGTATGGGGACCAATATGTAGTAATGGAAGGGTTTTGGTCTTTGATTTATTCAATGGACAGGGACTGAAGCGTGAAGAAGAAAACTAACTGTATCACCATTACTTAGGATGTCATTCATGCAGAAGGGGAATGTGAACTGAGACAGTATAATAAGAATGTAGAAACAGTTCCCTGCAGTCACAACTGGGAGATCTAAAAGCCCTCCCAGTGCTGGGATTAAAAAGATCTCCTTAGAGCTAGAATTGAAAGGAGGGATCTAGATGCACAGGTCCACATAGTAACTGATAACACATGTAGAACTGCACTTTTACTTTTCTTTCATGGGATGTGAAGGCCACTATTAGTTGCTCATTCCGAATTTCCCTCGAAGAGATGGTGGTGAGCTGCTTTCAAAAACTATTGCAGTGACTCTCAATGCTGTTAGGGAGGGATTTCCAAGATTTTAACCCTGCAACACTGAAGAACAGGCTTTCTGTTTTTGATGAGAAAGTGAGGACTGCAGATGCTGGAGATCAGAGCTGAAAATGTGTTGCTGGAAAAGCGCAGCAGGTCAGGCAGCATCCAAAGAACAGGAGAATCGACATTTTGGGCATAAACCCTTCTTCAGGAATGAAGAAGGGCTTATGCCCTTCTGTTTTTGATGGCAGGATGGTGAGTGAGTCAGAGAGGAACTTGGAGATAGTGCAGCACCAATGTAACTATATGTTGCTTTCTCTCAGGGGTCACCAGAAGAACTGTTTGAAACCAATTAAATGTCTGGCAGACATTGAGTGGCTGCTGGGCTAGCTGACCAAGCAGACTCCAGTGGGAGTTATGTCAGGGACCCAGCCCACATTGCAAAATTCAGCCCACCATTTTCATGTTATCCTGTACTTCACAATTTTTCTCCACAAGTGTAATGTCTGTAGTGCCATCTCATTTGAGAAGGCAAGTTTTACGTATTTCTTGAGAAACATGTCATTTCTTATGGACACATATTGCTTTTTTTCTTTCTAATTGGCCATATTCTTTCTTTAGTTATCATCTTACTTCTTCATGTGACTTATGTAACATATTGGCGTTTTTTAAAATTTTCTTACTCTCTGTTTTTTCATTGTCTCTGTTTTTATTATTTTTTCATGGGATGTGGGCACTGTTGGTCAGGGCAACATTTGTGCCCATCCCAAACTCCCTTTGATTTGAGTGTCTAGTTGGTCATTTCAGAAAGCAACTAAGAGTCAAATACATTACTGTGGACCTGGAGTCACATATAGACCAGTCCAGCTAAGGGTGGCTGATTTCTCATTGATGTTAGTTTCTCAGCTCCAATCCTGATACTAGCTTTATATTCAATATTAATCAATTGGATATAAATTCCATCAGAAGCTATAATGGGATTTGAACCCATATCCTCAGCCCATTAGCCTTGGCCTCTTATTTACTAATCCAGTGACATTCTGTGCAGTTTCCTTTTTAATTAATTCCTTTGTAACTCGCCAAGGAGTTTTCTCAGTATTAAGCTTTCACAATCTGACTCAAGTTTCCCTTTGTTTGCCTTATTGTCCTTTGTCCATTCCTTCAATTGGTTTGAAACTTGGGACACAAAATTATTATGAAGCAACTTAATTAGGTAGGATCCAAAAGCTTATCATTTCTTTTAAATTCACATTAAAAGATACTTGTTGACTCATGTAAACAGTACCGGATAACATTGTTTTCTGCAGCTAAAAGTTGAGTTTCTTAAAAACAGACAAGAAAACTAATTACCAAGAGTGGATTGGTAATAACACTACTGAACAGGCTGTCTTGAGTCTCAAAGGATTTTTACAGGGCTGTTACACTGAATCAATGCAAATGAAGAGGGAAAGACCTACCTGATTTGGTCCTCACCAGTCTACATGTTACAAATGCAACTATCCATGACAACCTCATAAGAGTGATCACTGCACAGTCTTTGTGGTGACAAAGTCTCATGTTCACATTTGGAACACCCTCCATTGTGTTGTGTGGTTCGACCATCACATAACATTCTGGTGTTAAAGTTGATCAGAACTTGAACTGAACCAGAAATGTACATGTTGCAAGAGAAGTTCAGTGGCTGTAAATTCTATGGTTAGTAATTCAGCTATTGTGTCTTTAAATCCTGTAATCTGCAAGGCACAGGTCAGGTGGATAATGGAATATTGCCTGGATGAGTGCAGCTTGAACAACATTCAAGAAGTTTGATATCATGAGGACAAAGTAAGCCACTTAATTGATATGTCATTCACCACCATAAACTTTCATTCTGACCACTGACAATGTCCAGTGGCAATAGTGTGTCCCTTCTATAAGATGCACTACATCAACTCACTAAGGCGCCTTCAAAAATACCTCCTAGATCTTTGGATTCTGGCATCTAGAAAGAAAGGGGCAATAGAGATGATCCTCAGCAAGCTTCACATTTCCTGACTGGTACCTATATTGCATTTCCATCACATTGTCACAAGGTTAAAATCCTGGAACTCACTCCCTAACAGCACTTTAAGTGTACCAACGCTGCACGTACTGCAGCAGTTCAAGAAGATGGCACACTGCACCTTGAGCATCCAACACCTGATTGTGAAAGTCGCCTTGCCAGAGATCCTCACATTGCATTGGTAAGACAAAATGTTCATCAGGTATATTTTCCAAAGTGTAGGAAACGACTATGTTGATCAGTCATTACTCAGGGACGACAGCACCAGTGATCAACTCTGAATTTATATATGCAGTTCATAACTATGAATTGGTTTTGTGTGAAATGTAATGACCTGAGAGCAGAATCTCCAGCTGTGAGACCAGGAATTCAAAATCTTGCATTATGTATGTAAACATGGTTGCTCTTTCTCAGTACTGATATGTTAAGTTAAATGGCCTCTTCCTGTGCCAGAAATGTTCTGTTTCTATAAAGCAGAAAATAACAAATTTAGCTAATGACATCTTCCTAACACTTGATGTCAGCAAGGAATTAATGTTTGGTGATAATGAATGATGTTTGTAATCCATTGAAGTCCACTGAAAGTGCCTTCCAGTCCCAAGTGCCTCATGCAGAAAGCTAGACTTCTGTCTCAACTAATGGATGCCTGAGCATTCTATTCTGTTGGATTCCTTTCTAATTGATGGCTTCAAGTTTTCTCAAGTTCCCATCAAGTCATCAGTGAGATCGAAGTCCACCTTAGTCATTATAATCATTGTCCATTGTAAATATGATGCTAAATCATTTTGACTTCTACCCTACTAGAATAACCCCTCTGTTCATTTTTTTTCACACATTGGGCTGAATCTTATCTTTTTTCAGCTAGGTGCAAGTTTCATTGCGTTTTCTGACATTTTTCACCACAAGGTCTGACCACTTTTCTCACCATATTTTACAAAATTGATTCAATAACTACCTACCCAACCCCAATGGTATCCACACATCAGATTCCAGCCCCATCTCACCATGCATCATTCCTTGAAAAACTCACCCCTTGGTGGAAAGACAGGAATCCCTTGCTTTTGTGCCATCTTTGAGACACTGCTGTGCACCCCAGACAAGCATTAGCAATCCAGTGTTGCCCTGACCAGCAAAGTAATAGCATAGCAGCCACAAAGCCACACTGTCCATGGTGTACAGCCAGCAGGGTTGATACATTTTCACATATGCAACACCATCCTTTCGCCTATATTACCATTTCAAAACAATATCTCTGTCTATGCGAATACTCTCTGTGAGGGTCCATTATTATTTTTCAGTGCCCAGTGGTCACCCAAATGTTGTCATCATCCAGTTATGAAACATCATAGACAGGCAAGGATTTGGACACATCCAAACCTGATATTTTATTGTCAGCCAATAATAGAGAACACAAAGAAAATGAATACAAGTTGCAGTTCACACTCACACTCACTCTCTCTGAAAGTAGACACGCACTTCCTGAAAGTAGCCACACAAGTAGATAGGGTGGTATAGAAGGTTATGATTTGCTTGCCTTTATTGTCGGGAATTGAGTAGAAGAGTCAAGATTCCTGTTGCAGCTTTATTAGATAGGCCACATTTAGAGTATTGCATTCAATTCTGGATGCCATGTTACTGGAAGGTTGTGGAGGATTTGGACAGGGTGCAGAAAAGGTATACCAGGATGATGCCTGGATTAGAGGGTATGAGCCACAAGGAGAGGCTAGAAAACTCAGGTTGTTTTCGCTTGGGTGTTGAAGGCTATGGGGAGACTTGACAGAAGTTTCTATAAAATTATGAAATGCAAAGTTAGGTTGATGGTCAGAATCTTTTTCCCAGAGTTGAAATACTTAATACTAGGTGGCATGCATTTAAGGTGAGAGGGAGAACGTTCAAAGGAGACATATGGGACGGGTGATTTTTTACTCAGAGAGTGGTAGGAGTCTGGAACGCACTGCAGGGGTGGTGATGAAGACAGATGCAATAGGAGCATTTAAGATACTTTTACATAAGCACATGAATATGCACGGCATGAAGGGATATGAATCAATGGCAGGTAGAAGGGATTAGTTTCATTTGGCCTCATGTTTGGCAGGACATCGTGGGCTGGAGGGCCCATTCCTGTGCTCTGCTGTTTTATGTTCTAATGTGAACCAAATACTCGCATGATGACCTTGACAAGCTCATGATGTCTGTAACCAGGCAATCTGCTGTAATCAAATGTCAGTCTGGCCCAGTCTGCCTTGCAGGGGCTGATGCAGCTGAACTGGTCATCCATTAAGAAAGCATCCTTCTCCCTAATGTCCTCATCCTTCGCCTGGAAGACTGGTCTCATTCCCCAGTTTCTAGTGTCTATCGTATTGTCTTGTTGCCTCCTCCAGTTGTGCAGAACAAACAGCAAGATAATGAGGCACATTCTGTCAGAATGATATTGTGGGCACCCCCCACACCCGAAACACTGATCCAAGCTATGCACTATCTTCAGCAGCTCCATTATCTGCTCCACCACACCCCTGGTTACATTATGTGAACCACGCTGGTGAAGGGGCCACACTGACTGAGTGACCAACAGAGAGCATAATATCCACTGTCATACCAACCCCCTTCTCATCTCAATGATTCCACTTTCCATTCATTAGAACTCATCATCATACTTACATGACACATTTTGCTGTGAGAGTCCCCTCATCCCACAAATACTGGACAAGTTTGTCGGGATTTCACCTCCTTTTACGTTATTGCTGTGAACTCAATCACTGCTGAGATAGCAACGTTAAGTTAGTTGGCACCATGATACAATCTGCCTTTGACACATAAGCACCTTCACTCTGCAAGCATTGCACATGCATGAAGAGCCAATTAAACAATTGAAATGTAGCTGGAGTTGGTAAATCCATGCTTCATATATGTGCCTCTTCAATGCCCTAATGTCCAGCAAATGTGGATCCCAACCTTCCACCCAACAAGGTGGCTGACTGCACCAACTCTAGGCATTGTCTCAGCCATTTCCAGTTGAATTTTGCATTTTCAGAACAGTAAGCGATGGCAATGAATGCAGTTCACAGCCATGCTAAACTGCCCATACTGTCATCACTGGACTCCACCTGGTCAATTGGTTATCTACTCGCCTGATCCTCCATGTCTCCTTTTACCTTTCATAATCCTGACAGCCCAGTGCCACCTATACAAAGACCCATCACATTGAACCTTTCCTCCATCTTTCTTTCAAGCCCCCTGAACTTAGATTACTTACAGTGTGGAAACAGGCCCTTTGGCCCAACAAGTCCACACCCACCCACCGAAGCGCAACCCACCCAGACCCATTCCCCTACATTTACTACCACTTCACCTAACACTACAGGCAATTTAGCATGGCCAATTCGCCTAACCTGCAGATTTTTGGACTGTGGGAGGAAACCAGAGCACCCGGAGGAAACCCACACAGACACAGGGAGCACGTGCAAACTCCACACAGAGAGTCGCCTGAGGCGGAAATTGAACCCGGGTCTCTGCGCTGTGAGGCAGCAGTGCTAACCACTGTGCCACCGTGCCGCCCATTAGCAATGCTCTTTACTGCTACTTTTCGCTCCTTCTGTGAAGACCAGAAGAATGCTTACTGTCAGTAACCCCACTTCCTATAGCCTACAATATCTCCGGCACCCCATACAGCCATCGCCATTCTTGTCCCTAGCACCAAAAGTGCCTCTGCTTTGTGGAACCCACCTTAACTCTCCTACTCACTGTTTGTGAGTGTTCCAGGTGGATGACTGACTGTGGCCAAGCTCATGGATTCTGTGTCAATTGCTTCCCTGTTTGATGGTACCAGGACATCTCATCAGCAACAGACCCCTGTTTGACTGTACTTCGGCTTTTCCACCTGCTGATTTTTTACATAAATGTACAATATGTATTGCTGAACAGGCAGCTGGCACATGTTGTAGGTGTTAGATTGACGTCTCACTGCGAAATACAACAAGATGTTCCCTCCTCTATGTATATTCCTACTGACAAGTGGGCTGTCTGTGTGTCTATGTAAAGGAGCTTATTAATACTATAATAGCCTTTGTCTCTGGCTGAAGCATGAATGCACAGACAGACAGAGGGTGGCACAGTGGCTCAGTGTTTAGCACTTCTGTTTCACAGCACCAGGGACCCGAGTTCAATTCCAGTCTTGGGTGACTGTCTGTGTGGAGTTTCACATTCTCCCTGTGGGTTTCCTCCAGGTGCTCCAGTTTCCTCCCACAATCCAAAGATGTACAGATTAGGTGAATTATCCATGCTAAACTGCCCATAGTGTTAAGTGCATTAGTCAGGCGTAAATATAGAGTAGGGAATGTGTCTGGATGGGTTACTTTTCAGAGTGTCAGTGTGGACTTGTTGGGCCAAAGCGCCTGTTTCCACACTGTAGGGATTCTAAGACATGCAATTGCAAGTAAGGCAAAGTAAAGCATTAATGCTGCAAACATTCAGGGAGACACTACGTAAGTGATTACTGAGAGAGCAAGCAACTTTGCGATAAAGCCTGATTCACTCCATGAACTGGGTACCTGTTGTGTGAATGAAGTGCCTCTATTTAAGGAAGGAACTGTTGAAAATACATGATTATTAAGATTTTGTACAGTTAGGAAAAAGAGATCCCATCCAGACTGAGACACAACTGGAATGAATATATAGTTTGAGGGATTTGGAGGTAATGGGAATTCAATGTAGAGGGCAAGAGGTACTTTTTAGTTGCTATTTTGGCTCATGGACTGTAAGGTCTTTTTACAGGATCAATTAAATCAAGATCAGAGGCCTGGTGCAAGACAGTGAAATCACAGTTCAACCATACGTTCATTGGTTGGTGAAAGCTACTAATTTGACTATCATCAGTTATTTTCGGAGTGAAGGTAAATAGGAGAAGTATTTGCAGACTATAAACTAAAAGATGAGTATGACATTTCTAAAAATCAAATTAAGAACTAAGACATTAAAATAGAGATGTGGGGCCAAGCGATATGTTGTACCTGCATGATGTGAGAGTTAGTAAACCCCATTGTGGTTCATAATGAGCACATTTGTAGCAAGTATTGGTTGATTGACAGTGGATATGCTGGAGTCTGAGCTTCAAACACTGCGACACATCAGATGTTGTATTTCTGGAGGCAGTCACACATCTTAGATTAACTGCCTCAAATTTGATCAATGGTCAGGGTGTGACTACAAGCAAGGTAGGTAGAGGGATCCAGGAGGCAACACTGAAGGAACCTGAGCACTTGAACTTGTCTAATAGGTTTGAGATTCTTGCCTCCTGTGAGAGTGAGAGCAGGGGCTATAGGGAGGCTAAGCAAATTGACCATAGTACCATGACACAGGAAGCCATTTGAAATAGGGGAGAAAAGAGAATTGTAGCTGTAATCAGGGATAGTATATTCAGGGGTATCAACACTGTTCTCTATGGCCAGGATCAAGAGTCCCAAGAGTGTGTTGCCTGCCTGATGCCCAGGTTCAGGACATCTCATCTACGCTGCAGAGAAACTTGGAATGGAAGAAGAAAGATCCAGTTGTTGTGGTCTGTGTAAGTGCCAACGATACAGGTTGAAATCGGGAAGAATATGAGCAGCTTGGAGCTAAATTGAAAGGAAGGACAAAAGAAGTATTAATCTCTGGAGTAGTACCTGAGCCATGAACAAGTTGACAGAATGTCAACGAGATTAAAGAGAGAAACACATGCCTCAAAGATTGGTGTAAGAGAAACAGGTTTGAACCTATTGATCATTGGCAACAGTGCTGGGGAGAGATGGAGCTGTTTTGATGTGAACATGGTTCAACCTGAATAATGCTATAACCAGAGTTCTTGCAAATAACTAGGGTTGTAGACAGGGCTTTGAACAAAATAGTAAGGGATGAGTTCAGTTGCATTCAAAATTATGGATGAGGTTAAATGGCAGGGGGAGAACTCATCAGACATTTAAGTTTCCAGAATAGGTACTAGGATAGACAGTATAGAAACGGTCAGGATCTAACTTCAGGCAGAGCAGGTAAGGGGACAGCTATGGAGGAGCAGTCAACACAGGATTGAGGGAGATGTACTTAAATGTGTGCAGTATATGAAACAAGATGAATGAGCCTGTAATGCAGATTGAAATTGGCAGGTATGATGTGGGCAGCACAGAGATGTAGCTTCAAGGGAATCAGGTTGGAAGGGGAGAGGAGGTTGACTTATCGGTAAGAAATGAAATTAAGACAATAAGAAGATTTGATATAGAGTTAGAAGGCACAGTATTTGCGTGTGTAGAGTTGAGGAATTGCAAAGGTACAAAGGTTCTGGACTAGAAAAGTCAGGCTGGTAGCGACCTCAAGAAAATTAATTTGAAGACTGTCTACAAGATTTTCTTTGGAGCAGCTTGTGCTAGACTCCACTAGGGAACTGGCAATTCTGGATTTAGTGATATGTAATGAGGCAGACGTGATGAAGGAGCATAAGGTGAAGGAACCCTTAGGGGGCTTTGACCATAATATGATAAAATTCACCCTGCAATATGAAGGGGAGAAGATTGAGTCAGATGTAGCAGTATTACAACTGAGTAAAGGTAACTACAAAGATATGAGGAAGAAGCTGGCCAGAACTGATTGGAAGAGGAGTTTAGCAGGGAAGACGGTGAAACAGCAATACCAGGAGTTTCTGTGGGCAATTCGAGAGACACAGCAGAAATTCTTCCCAAGGAAAAAGAAACATACTAGGTGGAGAAAGAGGTAAAAACAATGACTGCAGATGCTGGAAACCAGATTCTGGATTAGTGGTGCTGGAAGTGCACAGCAGTTTAGGCAGCATCCGAGGAGCAGTAAAATTGACGTTTCGGGCAAAAGCCCTTCATCAGGAATAAAGGCAGAAAGCCTGAAAGGTGGAGGGTGAGGGAGCGGCGGTGAAGGAGGCCCAGGACCTCCATGTTCTCAACAGAGTGGGAGGGGGAGTTGAAATATTGGGTCACAGGGCAGTGTGGTTGATTGGTGCGGGTGCCCCGGAGATGTTCCCTAAAGCACTCTGCTAGGAGGCATCCAGTCTCCCCAATGTAGAGGAGACCGCATCGGGAGCAATGGATACAATAAGTGATATTGGTGGATGTGCAAGTAAAACTTTGATGGATGTGGAAGGCTCTTTTAGGGCCTTGGATGAAGGTGAGGGAGGAGATGTGGGCGCAGGTTTTGCAATTCCTGCGGTGGCAGGGGAAGGTGCCAGGATGGGAGGGTGGGTTGTAGAGAGGCGTGGACCTGACCAGGTAGTCACGGAGGGAACAGTCTTTGCAGAAGGCGGAAAGGGGTGGGGAGGGAAATATATCCCTGGTGGTGAGGTCTTAGAAGCAACCATAGCTGACAATGGAAGTCCAAGACAGCACAAAAGCAAAGGAAAAAGCATACAATGTGTTAAAGATTAGTTGGTCCACTAGAGATTTGGGAAGCCATTAAAAACCAGTAGTTGACATCTAAAAAGGCAATAAGGGAAATGAAAATGAAATATGAAAGTAACCTAGATTGTAATATAAAGAAAAAATACAATATTTCTTTTAGATATATAAAATATAAGACAGAGACAAGAATGGACATTCGATTGCTGCAAAATGAGGCTGGCGAAATAGTAATGGGTAACAAAGAAATGGTGAGGAACTGAATAGGTATTTTGTGTCAGTTTTCACAGTGGAAGACACCAGCAGCATACTAGAACTTCAAGAGAGTCAGGGACTGAGGTGAGAGTACTGGCCATTACTAAGGTGAATGTGCTAGGGAAGCTGAAAGGTCTGAAGACAGATAAATCACCCAAACCAAATGGGCAACATCCCAGCATTCTAAAGGAGATAGCTGAGAAGATTGTAGAGGCATTAGTGCTGACCTTTCAAAAATCACCAGAGCCAGAGAGGGTCTCAGAGGATTGGAAAATGGCAAATATAACACTTTGTGTAGGAAGGGGGATGGAGAAATCAAGAAATAATAGGGCATTAAGTCTGAACTTAGTCATTCTAAGATCTTAGAGTCTATTATTAAGGTTGAGATTGTGGAGTACTTGTAATTGCATGGTAAAATAGGGCTGAGCCAACAGGGTTTCATCAAAAGGAGGTCATGCCTGCCAAAGCTGTTAGACATCTTTGAGGAGGTAATTAGCAAGTTAGACAAAGGTGAGTCACTGGCCACGATCTATTTGGATTTCCTGAAGGCCTTTGACAATGAACCGCATAGGCGACTGCTAAATAAGAATGAGCCCATAGAGTTAAGGGCATAGCACTGGTATAGATAAAGCATTGGCTGACTGGCAGAAGGCAGAGAATAGGGGTAAAGTGGTCTTTATCAGGATGGTAGTCAGTGACTAGTGGAGTTCCACAGGGGTCAGTGTTGGAACTACAACTATTCATATTGTACGTTAACAAACTGGGCAAATGAACCAAGGGTATTGGTGTTTAGTTTGCAAATGACACAAGGATAGGCAGAGGGGCAGGCTGTGATGAGGAAGCAGGGAGGCTGCAAAAGGACTTGGACATACCGAACATGTGGGCAAAGAAATGGTGGATGGAATACAATGTGGGAAACTGTGAGATTGTGCATGTTGGTGGGAAAAATAGAGGTGTGGGCTATTTTCTAAATGGGGAAAAGTTTCAAAAATCTGAAACATAAAGAGACTTGGGAGTCCCAGTTGAGGATGATTTTAAGGATAACATGTAAGTTTATTTGGCTATTAGGAAAGCAAATTCAATGTTAGGATTCATTTTAAGATCGCTAGAATACAAGAGCAGTGATGTACTGCTGAGGTTAAATAATGCTCTGGTTTGCACTGCATTTGGAATATTGTGAGCAGTTTTGGGCCCCATGTCTAAGGAAGGGTATGTTGCCTTGGAGAGGGTCCAGAGGAGGTTTGCAAAAATGATCCCAGGGATGAATGACTTGTCATGCAAGAAGCAGTTGAGGACTCTGGGTCTGTACTTGATAGAGTTAAAAAGGATAAAGGGGGAATCTAATTGAAGCTTACAGAATACTAGAAAGCATGGATAGAGTGGATTTGGAAAGATATTTCCACTGGGAGCCAAGGGCACAGTGTCAGTCTGAAGGGAACTCCTTTTAGAACTGAGATGAGGAGGAATTTCTTCAGCCAGAGGGTACTTAATCTGTGGTACTCTGCATCAGAGAGCTGAGGAGGACAAGTCATTGAGTGCATTTAAGATGGACATAGTTGATATCTTGATTGTTGAGGGGATCAAAGGTTAAAAGGAGAATGCCAGAGAATGAGGTTGAGAAACATATCAGCCATGATTGAATGGCAGAGCAGACTCAGTGAACTAAATAGCCTAATTCTGCTCCTATATCTTATGGTCTTATGGTCTTTCATGCATCCTTTTCAATGCTAGCTGTCATTGCCTGCTGCAATGGAAATCTGTGTTTCTTATGTGCCCTGCAATTGGTTCAGAGGGTTCATGAAGTGTTTGCAAATTCCTGATGTCAACGTTAGTGAATGAGTGGTTGGGGAATGTGTTCTGAGGCATTGTTTACTGCTGAACTGCTGTAATTTCAGCCTGATGCTGCACATTCAGTATTGTCTTTCTAATTTATAGCTTGATTTATCTGTAATGTGCTGACCAATATTTATCACTCAATTAGCAGCAGAAATGCAGACTGACTGACCATACTTACATGTTTGTGAGTTCTTGTAATTGCCAATTCGGCTGCCTCATTTCCTAAATGACAGCAGAGAACATACTTCAAAGCTTCAAAGTTGGTATGGGGAATATTGATAATCCATTCTTTCAGTTCTAGGATTTTATGTGCATTAAACTCAAGTTGGATGTCCTTTGGAGCAAGCAGCAAGTTTGCCTAAAGCCTAAAAGGCTGAGTGTGATGCTCCCTCAGTCAAAATAGGCCTTGCCAGCCTTCTCTCCTTAATCAGTCACAAATCTCACCATAACCCACGTCTCTCAGTCACATATAAGATTCTGCTCATTGTATTGAGTCCCTCCGGCAATAGTATGATGTCAATTTTGTTAAAAGTTGGGCACAACAACCATTTCTATTAATGAGGATGGGGGACAAACAGGCTGTGTACTCTGTTAGGCTTTTAAAATCAAGGACTACAACCACTGAAGTCCAGTAAACTCTGCGAGAAGATTAGAAGACCAGCGAGTCAATAAAAATCATACGGGTTCTCAGGTGATGCACTATAACTTTAGCTGTAGAACTATGTATACTTCTGAGAATTAGCTTTCCCTCACTACCACCTCTCTGCCATTATCCCATATGTTTAAGTAATGCAAAACAACCCACTGACCAGAGATAATGTGCCATACACAGTATTTAATATGAACAGGAAATCAACGCTGTTTCTTTAATCAGTGATTGTATATATTATATTTTTCAGGGTGCAGTGGTCTCTTTAAACAGAAACAATTGGAATGGGAACTTCCTCCAAGCTGCAACTTGTTCCACCATCTTACGTTTGCTGGAAAATCAATTCCAAGGATTCTACTGCATTGCTAGTAATATCATGGTAGTGGAATGAGATCAAATACAAAGAGAATCCTGGATAATACTGACTACAGCTTCCAACAGGCTCTTTAAACCAATGCAATTTGATTTGACTGGAATAATACAAGTAAGTTTATGTATTCCAGAAAGTGTACTTCAATGTAAGGAGAAGAATAAAATAAACATTTAATGCTTTATTTGTGTAATTTCAGCCTGATGCTGCACATCCAGTATTCTCTTTCTAATTTATAGCTCGAATTATCTGTAATGTGTTGACCAATATTTATCACTCAATTAGCAGCAGAAATGCAGATTGACTGACCATACTTACATGTTTGTGAGTTCTTGTAATTGCCAATTCGGCTGCCTCATTTCCTAAATGACAGCAGAGAACATACTTCAAAGCTTCAAAGTTGGTATGGGGAATATTGATAATCCATTCTTTGAGTTCTAGGATTTTATGTGCATTAAACTACAGTTGGCTTTTCTGGGGCTAACTGCCCAATGAAACTTGCTGTTAGTGTGCACTATTGAGAACTCCTAACAAATTAAGTTTTTTGCTATTCATCTTTAATACAATAAATATATTCCTGGGTCCATTCCATTGATAAATAAAATCAAATCACAGGTTAATAGCAATAACATTTAAACTCTTCACTTGTTAGAGATCAATGACTTTTTGCTCAACCATGGTCAGGAGTGAATGTCATTACTCACCAAACTGTTGGGGATGGAGACTTCGCACGACCGAATGTCTGCAGATCTCAAGGACTTTCTTTATATAATCATGACCACAAAGCTCTGTAAATTCCTTATTCAGCTCTGTCTCATCAGGATTTCCAGAGCTCACAAAGAAGGGTAGCAATAGCCCAATTACCAGCACCAAAGCCAGACTCTTCATTGCAGCCCCCAAGTGATCAGCTTAGGCCACTCTGATTCTGTAGAGGAACCTAATGCCAATTGCTCCACTCACTCTCTAATGATTCTATTATGCAAATTGTAATTGCCTTTTTTGGTTGATCTGAAGTTCATTTATATCCTTGACTTTTAAGTTCTCTGTTCCTTCTCTTTATAGCAGTTTTGCCCCATTGACTGGGACTCATTAGCATTGTTTCTCATTAACTTTTGTTCCCAGTGATTTGAATTTTTTTCTCAATTTCATGATGTCCAAAACAAACATAATTGTTTTCTTTAATGTTTGGTTCAACCAGTAGCTGTTTGCTATTGATATCTAATAGGTCTTATGAGTTCACTAACTGGTAAACATGCTGTTAGAGTTCATTATTGAGAACTCCGAAACAATTAATTTGTTGCTATTCACATTTAATACATTACACCAGCATTTTAGTTACATTGTACATTATTTTGTTGATGGTGGTATGCAGTTGAGTTAAAGCAATTGTTTTCTTACAAAAATGTAGTTCCATGCAGACCAACAAATGAAATTCAAGCACCAGTAATGAAGAGAGCATTTTGTCTTTTATGGAACCAAGGTAATTTCATTTCATGTCAGTTGAGTTGTTTTGGATAAGTATTCAAACTTTCAGCCTGCAGCTTCTTCTTTGATGTATAGCTCACATAAGGAATGTAATGAGAGATGTATAATCATCCATCTCTCTCTCTATTTTGGAAACAGAATAGGAATGATTGTTTGACGTAAGTGGTAAAGGCTGACGTATGTTCAATATTTGGCCATTGGTCTTGTTTACATTGAACTGGCAGGGTGACCAGAGAAGCAGGAGAATTACAATCAAACAGCAAGACATTGTCAAGCCAGAGTGGACCACAAAGAGATGAGGAAAAGTGTGTGATGGAGAATGAAGAAATGTTAGGGGGTCATGATATTCATATTCATTGGCTTAGTAAAGGCCTGACAGTTAACAACAATCAATGGGGCTGTATTAGCAGCAATTTGTGTTGGTGCCAGTTAGTGGAGTCAATCCATTTAGCCAATTTATTGGAGCTTACGTATGAAGTAACACATCTTGTTGATAAAGATGAATCAATAGATGTGCTTAGATTTCCAGAATGCATTTGATGAGGTTCTATATAAAATGTTATTGTAAAAAATAGAAGCTCATGGCTAAAGGGCTAACATATTACCATGGATAGAAGGTTAACTGTTCTTGTTTCAATGCATACAAAACCAAAAACTTTAATGTTGTTCTTCTATTTAGCAATTAAGATCTGTACTGTTTAATGAACATTTATCCTATCCTCTGAGGCCAGTGGTAAAGACAATGCCACAACTCCTATCTTATATATTTTTAATCAACTCAGACATGTTTAGACACAAATTTGAAGCAAGTGGACTTGAACACTGACCTACTGACCTACTGACCTAGAGGTATGGATCCTGTGCCCCAAAGACCCCCTAATGTTTTATTTTCCATATCAACCTGCTTTGGGCATGTTATGCCACATCTTCATGACCATCACACCCTGAGGAGGGATTTCAACCCTAATCTTCTAGCTTGGAAATCAGGCCTTACTCCTGCACTATTTGTGCCTCTCTATCTTTTCCATATAAAAAATTACTTTTTTAACATCAATCTGTTTGGATATGTTATAACATGCCCCTGTGACAGGTGGGATTTGAAGACAAACTTTCTGGTCCAGGGATATGAGCACTTCTACTATGCAACAAGAACTAATCTGATTTGTTCTTAATTTTTTTTGATCAGCCTAGATATGTCGAACCTGGACCTTGTAGCCATGAGGTCAGGACAGCCCCAATACTTCATAATTGTCCACTTCTCCTTCTTTTATATTTAATTTTTAGTAAGACTTCTTGGACATGTTTATTAAAGGCATCCATTCTAGGTAGGACCATAACTTGGATCTTTAAGATATCTTTTTATCTACTTATTGACCTGTTCAAACTCGTTATGGCACATGTCTGTGAATTAACCAATTAATACCTGTCATCTTTTGGTTGAAAATTAATTTGACACTGAGAAGCTGCAGCAGTCAGAAGAAGCAGGGGCTTTGAAAACTGAGCTGTATAGTGCCTGAACCATGCATAGAGCAACCCAAGGCTGCTCTCTGTGTCTTAAGCTGAAGTGGGTCTTCTGGACAATACAGACACTTCTTGAGTCTCAGAAACACTGATCTGAGAAAGATAGCCTTCATGATCTAAAAAGAAAGGTAATGAGTCCCACACTGTCAAAGGGAATTAAGAACAAGAATGCCCTGCTGGATCCCAACCCAAATGCAGTTTAAATAAGGAAAATCAGCATGGATTTGCTAAGGGAAAATCATGTTTAACCAACTGGCTTGAGTATTTTTTTGCTGAGATTGCAGTTGACAAAAGTAATGCTCTTGATTTTGTGTAGATGGTCTTCAAAGAGATGTTTGACAAAAAGTGAGGTGGTCACACCTAAGGTACAGGCAGAGAGTAGCTGAGTGACCACCAGGAAAGGCAAAGGTAGTAGGCAGAGAGGGCAGGAATCCCCTATGGCCATTCCCCTCAAAAACAAATATACCTTTTTGTATACTGTTGCGGGGGATGGCCATTCAGGAAAAAGCAACAGTAACCAGGTTGTTGGCATTACTATTGGCTCAGGGACACAGCGGGAAAGAGTAAAGGTAAACAGGACCTATACAATAGGAGACTTGATAGCTAGGGGGACAGATAAGAGGTTCTGTGGCTGCAAATGAGAATCCAGCTTGGTTAGCTGCCTCCCAGGTGCCAAGCTCCAGGCTGTCTCAGAGCGGCTCAAAGCATTCTCAAGGGGGAGGGTGAACAGCTAGAAGTCATTGTGTACATTGGCACAAATGACATAGGTAGAAATAGGGATGGGGTCCTGCAGAGTAATTTTAGAGAGCTAGGAAGCAAGTTAAAAATCAGGACCTCGCAGGTGATAATTTCCAGATTACTTCCAGGGCCATGTGCTCGTGAGGGTAAGAACAGGAGGATATGGCAGATGAATGTTTGGCTAAAGAATTATTGCAGGGGGCAGGGATTCAGATTTTTAGATAATTGGCATCTTTTCTGGGGTAGGGGTGACCTGTTCAAGAAGGACAGGCTGCACCTGAACTGAAGGGAGACCAATATCTTGGTGGCCAGGTTTGCTACTGCTGCAAGGGAGATTTTCAACTAGATTGGCAGGGGTTTGGGATCCTCAAAAACTTGGAGGGAAGTGCAAGGCTTAAAGGAGATATGGTAATCAGGAATAGTAAGTTGAAGAAACAGGTCAGGCTGGAACACGACAAGGGGCAAGGAATGCCTGTTGGATTAAATTGCATCTATTTCAATGCAAGAGAACTGACAGGTAAGGCCGATGGGTTCAGAGTGTGGATAGGTATGCCAGACTGGGATATTATAAGCGGGACATCAAAGGCCGAAGGGCCTGTACTGCGCTGTAATCTTCTATAGCCATGACAGAAACATTGCTAAGGGAGGGACAGGAGTGGCAGCTTAATATGCCAGGGTACAGGTGCTTTAGGCAGGACAGAGGTGGTGGAAGGATGGGAGTTGCATTTTTGATTAAGACAAGTATCACAGCAGTAGTCAGAGATGAAGCAACTAAAGGATAATCTAGTGAGGCTTCACGGGTGGAGCTAAGAAATAAGAAAGGGATGGTGATGTCACTGGGGTTGTATTATAGTTGGAGATTTTAATTTTCCTAACATAGACTGGGACTGCCAGAGTATTAAGGTCTTAGATGGGGTGGAATTTGTTAACTGTATTCAGGAATGTTTCCTCAAGCTGTACATAGAGAGTCCTACTCTGGAAGGGGCAAACCTCAACCTACTCTTGTGAAATAGGGCAGTAAAGATGATGGAGGTGATAGTGGGGGATTTCTTTGGGACCAGTGACCATAGTTCTATTAATTTTAAAATAGCTATGGAGAAGGACAAAACTGGTCCACAGGTTCAAGTTCTAAAGTGGGGCAAGTTGAATTTTGATGGAATTAGACAGGAGCTTGCAGGGGTTGATTGGAATAGTTTGTTTGCAGGCAAAGGGACCCCTGGCAAGTGAGAGGCCTTTAAAGGTGAGATAGGTAGAGTTCAAGGTTTATATGTTCCTGTGAGGGTGAAAGGCAAGATTGGCAGGAATAGGGAACCCTGGATGACAAGTGATATTGAAGCTTTGACCAGAGAAAAAAAGAAAGTGTGGCTCAGGTACAGGCAGCTGGGATCAAAGGAATCCCTGGAGATATATAGAGAATACAGGAATTTACTGAAGAAAGAAATCAGGAGGACAAAAAGGGGGCACGAGGTAGCCTTGGTTGAGAAGGTTAGGGTGAATCAAAAGAGTTATTTTACATGTATTAAAGGAAAAGGAATAACTAGAGAGAGAATAAGGCCCTCAAGGACTAATGTGGACATGTATGTGTAGAACCGCAGGAGATGAACGAGGTTCTCAATGAATAGTTCTCCTCTATGTTTACCATGTAGAAAGACATGAAGACTTGGGAATTTTTAGACATTAGTGGTGATATCTTGGGGACAGTCCATAATCACAGTAGAAGATTGGATGTATTCGAATGTATTAGAATGTACGAAGGTGGATAAATCTCCTGGTCCTGACCAGATATATCCAAGAACTCTGCAAGTAGCTAGAGAAGAAATTGCTGTGGCCCTGACTGATGTTTTTGCATCATTGTTAGCCACGAGTGAGGTTCCAGAAGACTGGAGGGTAGTGAATGTTGTGCCTTATTCAAGAAGGGCTGCAAAGAAAAACCTGGGAACTATAGACTAGTAAGCTTAACATCTGTGGTGGGTATGTTATTTGAGAAGATTCTGAGGGATAAGATTTACATGCATTTGGAAGCACAGGGTTTGATTAGAAGTAGTCAGCATGGTTTTGTGAGTGGGAGATTATGCCTCACAATTTGTTAGAATTCTTTGATGAAATGACCAGGAAGGTTCTGGATTAGTGGTGCTGGAAGAGCACAGCAATTCAGGCAGCATCCGAGGACAGGCAAAATCGATGTTTCGGGCAAAAGCCCTTCATCAGGAATAAAGGC
>NC_057711.1:103764923-103779780 GCF_004010195.1 Chiloscyllium plagiosum | reverse complement strand
AGGCTCTCTGCCTTTATTCGTGATGAAGGGCTTTTGCCCGAAACATCGATTTTGCCTGTCCTCGGATGCTGCCTGAATTGCTGTGCTCTTCCAGCACCAATAATCCAGAATCTGGTTTCCAGCATCTGCAGTCATTGTTTTTACCTCGTTGACCAGGAAGGTTGACAAGGGCAGGGTGGTAGACATAGTCTATATGGTTTTCAGTAAGGCTTTTGATAAAGTTCCACATGGTAGGCTACTCTGGAAGGCTAGATCACTTGGAATACAGGGCAAGCTAGCAAATTGGATACAAAATTGGCTTGATGGTAGGAAGTAGAGGGTAAAAGTGGAAGGATCCTTGTCGGACTGAAGGCCTGCGACTAGTAGAGTGTCTCAGGGGTCGGTGCTGGGCCCATTGCTGTTTGTTATCTACATCAATGATTAGAAAGTACAAGACATAATTAGTCATTTTACTGATGGCACTAAAATAGGCAGTATTGTGGACAGTGAGGAAGGTTATCAGAAATAGCAGTAGGACCTTGATCTGATGAGGAAGTGGGCCAAGAAATAGCAGTGATGAAGGCTTCTGGCACACTTCATCAGTCAGAGCATTGAAGCATAGAAGTTGGTCAGTTATGTTGCAGTTATACAAGACATTGGTGAGGCCGCACTTGGAGTATTTTGTTCCTTTTTGGCAACTTGCTGTCGGAAGGATGTTAATAAACTGGAAAGAGTGCAGAAGAAAGGATGTTGCCTGGACTCAATGGTCTGAGTTATAGGAAGAGGTTGGACAAGCTAGCACTTTTTTCTTTAGAGCATAAGAGACTGAGGGGGGAGTCTTATAGAAGTGTATAAGATCATGAGAGACATGGAAAGGGTGAATGCACTCAGTCTTTTTTCCAGGGTTGGAAAATTGAGGGGTAGAGACCATCAGTTTAAGATTAGAGAGGAAAGAATAAAAGGGAACCTGAGGAGCAACTTCATTACACAGAGGATGAAAGGCATATAGAATGAGCTCCCAGCAGAAGTGGTTTAGGTGGGAACATTAACAACATTTGGGGCAGCATGGTGGCTCAGTCGTTAGCACTGCTGCCTCACAGTGCCAGGAACTTGGGTTCAATTCCAGCCTTGGGTGACTGTCTGTATGGAGCTTACGCGTTCTCCCCGTGTCTGCGTGGGTTTCCTCCGGGTGCTCCAGTTTCCTCCCACAGTCTAAAGATGTGCAGGTCAGATGGATTGGCCATGCTAAACAGCCCATAGTGTTCAGGGATGTGTAGGTTAGGTGCATTATTTAGGGTAATGGGTCTGGGTGGGATACTCTTTAGACAGTCGGTGTGGACTTGTTGGGCCAAAGGGCCTGTTTCCACACTGTAGGAATTCTAATTTAAAAGGCTTTTGGACAAATACATGGGTAGTTAAGGTTTAGAAGGATATGGGCCAAATGCAGGGAAATGGGGTTAATGTGGATGGACATTTTGGTTGGCATGGACCAATTTGGACCAAAGGCTTATCTCCGTGCTGTAGAATGCTATGACTCTATGATGCTAAGTGCCTTATATCAGCGTTACCAGCAAATTTGGATCTCATGAAGTAGAACAGACAGTAACAACATAGATAACAATTCTGATGTGTGACAGGAAACACAGTAGTGGTGAACTCAAGCACAGAAATTGCTGGAGAAATGCAGCAGATCTGGAAACACCTGTGGGAAAGAAAGCAGAGTTAACTTCCAGACCTGCTGAGTTAACATTTCAAGTCCATTGCCACTTCTGCAGAATTTTTCAAGTCCAGTAACCATTCTGAAGAAGGAACACTGGACTCAAGACATTAATTCTGCTTTCTCTCCAAATATGCTGCCAGATCTGCTGAGTTTCTCCAGAAATTTCTGTTTTTGTTTGGGGTTTCCAGTATCTGCAGCCTTTTGTTTCAATATAGAGTCAGTGAATTGTGGATTTATTCAGATTGAAAGAGTTTCCCTGGTCCCTTCTGTTCCTGCTTCAGGCCTGTGTTCCTTCTGCGATTTATCATTGACCTAATTGTTGGTGTATGGGTCTTGTTATGACACAGAACCTGAAAGCATTGTGAACTACGAGGGGCATAGTGCAAAAGATCAAAGGACACAGACAAATTGTTGAAAAGGGTGGTCAATGAAATTTAATGCAGACAACTCTGGCATAATTAATGTTTGTAGGAATAATGTGGAGGGACAATACAAAATAATGAAAACAAATTTAAGATGGGAGGAGCTAGGGAGCCTGGAGATACAGATATGTGCACTAATCATTGAAGGTGGGAAGGACAGGTTAGGAAAGTGGTTAATACAGTATACAGTAACCTGGGCTTTAAAAATAGGAGTAAATAGTCCAAAAGCAAGGACATTATGATAATCTTTATCAAAGCTGGTTTGGCTTCATGTGGACAATTGTGTCTAGTTCCAGGTGCAGCCCTCCAGAAAGGAGCTGAAGGTGTTAGAAAGGGTGCAGAAAATAGAAAAGGTGTGATTATCTGCCTGGAAAAACAGAAAGTTCAAAGGAAATTTGATAAATGTGTTCAAAAGCATTGGGGGACTGGTCAGGCAGAAGGATCAGGAACCTGAAAGAGCAGATTTGAGATAATTAACCAAAGAAGCAATGGGAACATGATGAAAGCCTTTTGCACACTGATTTGTTAGGTTTTGGAATATGCTGCCTAAGAGTGGGTGCATGCAAATTCCAACATGGCTTTTGAGGGGAATTGGATGAGTATTTGAAAAGGAAAAATTTTCAGAGTTACAGGGAAAAGATGGGGGTACAGGTTTTGGTGAACTGATTTTGCAGAGAGTGAGCAACGGCATGATGGGCTGTCTGACCTCCTCTGTGCTGCAGCCATTCCGTGATTCTATATTTTGCTCTGTGGTGTCAGAACATAATATGTATTAAATAGGATTGATAAAGGGAAGACTTAGCTGTAACCCAGTCTGTTAAAAATGGAGGGACAGAAGACCACAATGCAGATTTCATTTCTCTCCACAGTGGAATTGACACCCATCATGTAAAAGGAGAGAGATAAATGCATAATGTTATGCCAGGAATTTATCCTAACTGTGCTTCATTGGTGTTTCCTGGTTCTGCCTCATCACAGAGGTATTGCAAGGCGTGGGGTGGGGGTAGGGAGTGGCACTTGATGACATCGAAAGATGCTGGGCAGAGATTTCATCCTAACACCTCCAAAATGATTCCACAGGCAAAAAGGTTGAGTAGGGGTTCTTTTGCCCTCATCCAGTTGAAGTCCTTAAATGGTCAATACATGCCTCTAAGCACTGGAGGTACCATTCCATACAGGGTGACATCATATGTCCTGCAACCTTTGAGGGTCCCTTCAGCTTTGGCACCTTGTGGAAACTCCATTCCACTTCACCCCACCTTTTTACACCAATATCTGGCTCTCTACTCGCTGCAGCCCGCCTGATGGACCAAAGTTGGGATACACACTCACCTGGATTCCAGCTCCTTTACCACTGTTCCTCCTCTAGGACCAAAGTAGTATCAGTAGATCTTGTCACTTCTCCTGGTGACAACTCTGATGCTCAAAAGCTGCTGCACTTTGATTGGCTGGCAGCTGTCAAGATGGGACATTGGTCCTGAAGGAACCAGGCTCACTGGTACTTTCGGGTAGTTGCTGAGCAACTTTGAATTGTATTAGGGCACCCAAGGAAGACTGTGTCACACTCACTCTCCAGCCAATGGATTGATCTATTACTGTGGTCATTAAATTCAGCCTTGTAAATGGGCCTTGGTGTGTGAACATTAAAAAAGGAAGGTGATAGCTTGGTTACCTCCTGCACCCATTGCATCCTATCATCAAGGCATGGCCCACTCCCCTCTGTACTTGACCAGTCACATCTATGCTGTAGGTGACAAAGTCTAATGCCCTCACAAATAATGGCTCCCACAGCAGCTTAGCCTCCTGGCTGCACAATCCTGCAGACGTCTGTTGACTGGGTTCTTTCTGGGGAAGGTGGGACCTCTATAAACAGGATGGTCTACACCTGAACCTGAGGGGCACCTTGGGGGGAGGTTGTCTAGTGCTCTTGGGGGGGTTTTAATCTAACTCTGCAGAGGCATGGGAACCTAGACTGTAGCTTTAGTGTGCAGGACCTGGAGTGTAGGGAGGTTAGGAACATGGCATCAATCTCAAAGGAGGGTGCCTGTAAACAGGAAAGTGGCTTGAAGTGTGTATACTTCAATGCAAGAAGTATACGAAATAAGGTAGGTGAACTTGCAGCGTGGGGTGGTACCTGGGACTTCGATGTTGTGGCTATTACGGAGACATGGATAGAACAGGGACAGGACCATCAAATTCAGCACCGCCTTCCTAACCTGAGATCTTCTTCCCGACCTCTCCGCCCCCACCCCAGTCTGACCTATCACCCTCACCTTGACCTCTTTCCACCTATCACATTTCCGACGCCCCTCTCCGAAGTCCCTCCTCCCTACCTTTTATCTTAGCCTGCTGGACAAACTTTCCCCATTCCTGAAGAAGGGCTTATGCCCGAAACGTCGATTCTCCTGTTCCCTGGATGCTGCCTGACCTGCTGCGCTTTTCCAGCACGTTCAAACAATTACCAATCAATACACAATACTACTTTATTTGACAGTTACTCAGTCCAATGATCTTTCTGGGAATTAACTTTATTTTTCCAACACTCTGGCCACCCTTCTCTCACTAACCAAGCCATTGCACCTCCATCGGAAGATCAGTTAGGATGGCCAGTAATGTGTTCGCCAGTTGAGTTATTTCTATGCTTTAAAGGGTACATCGTCCGCTTAATCTCTATTGAAGCAGACCGTGGTTAGTCACTTATGCAACTATACCAGAATTAGCAGTTAGTAACTTAAAAACCATTTTATGCAGCTTTAGCAGAATTATCAATTTGCAGCCTAGAAGCCATTTTTTCATGTTATTTGCATTGAGAAGCCATTTTATTATCGCTTAAGTTATTAAGAGCATCTGTTAAGTGGTTGTTCCTGACAACTAGTTACCTCAGCCTGTATTCACGTTTTAGACCCTCAATAACATCTAGCAATAATACTGAAAACTTGCTCCAAAACCTGCCATGCTTCTATCCAAGTTCTTCCAGTATAGCTACAACATTGGCATCTACTCAACAACAATGGAACATTAGAGGTATGTTCTGTACCCAAGAAGTGGGGCAGAGGTATGATCGGAAGGTTTGCAGATCTCACAAAACTATCTGATACATAGCCAAAAGGTAAGCCTTATCTGTGATATAAAAGAGCTGGTCAGATGGGCTGAACCGTGGCACATGGAACTTCAGCCTGAAAAGTGAGGTGATATTTTGCAAGGATCAACAAGGCAAGGGAGTACACATTAAATGTAGAACTCTCGGAATTACAGTGGATCGGCGGGACCTTGGTGGTCCAGTTCATAGGCAGCGGGAGAGATGGAGAAGGTGATAAGAATGTATTTGTGATACTTGCCTTTGTTAATCAAAGCATTGAATACAACAGCAAGCAGGTCACAATGGAATTGTACAACATTGGTTAGGCCACAATTGAAGTACTATGTGCAGTTCTGGTTGCTATGTCATAGGATGTATTTTGAGGATGTTACCAGTTCGGCCAATAAAGTGAGAAGGAAGCAAAGCTGGTGAGGCCGGAGCAGGTTTGGGGGCAAGGAAGTTGAGGCTGGATAGAGCCAGCTAATTGGAGGGAACAGGGTGTCAAGCGATGCTGGCAGTCCTGGGCTGGGATAAGGAAGAAATGAAGCTAGCAGGAGAGGAAGATGATTAGATTGTTGTTTGAGACGACTGTTACCTGGTGCTTGTGGAGTTGGCACGTTGCTATCTATCATGGCAAGTATTGTATCTGATGCATATTTTGATACAATTTGTTTTAGATTTTGAATTTGAACTAGTGGTAAGTGGATTTGATGTGTGTATCTAAAGTGTTTTGCTGATTTATCTGTAAGGATTTCTGAAGCTATGGTGATTTCTTTTAAAACACAATTGGAGAAAGACTCTAGAATAATGAGGTTATGTTTATGTAAGGAAAATTTACAAGTGGGAAAGGTAATCTGTAGTTTTTTGTTCATTCACGAGATTTGGGTATTGCTGACTAGGCCAGCATATAATGCCTATATGGCAGTTAAGAGTCGATTACATTGCTCTGAGTCTGGAGTCACATATAGGCCAGACAGGTGGCAATTTTCTTCTCAAATGAACATTGGTGGACAGACAGATTTATTTGACAAACAACAGTAATTTCATGATCATCATTATGCTATTGATTCAAGATTTTTGAATTCAGATTCCACCATCTGCTCAGGCAGGATTCAAATGTGGCTCCCCAGAGCAATACATGGGTCTCTGGATCAATAGTCTAGTAATAATACCATTGGGGCATCCCTTCTGCATAATGCTTTAGGCTTTCAGATAGAAGCTTCTAAAATTTCTTGTGGGAGCGTGGAGTAACACCCATAACTTGGGAAAGGTTTGTATGAAGCTGAAAGCTCAGTTATATGACAAATGAAGATGAGGCTATCAAAGTCTTAAAACTGGAAATTGAAGCCGCAGCTAAGTCAAAACCGATGTGGAATAGAGAAGGGAATTCTTTTTGGTTTTGGAATATTGCACTTAGAACTAAAGTAGCCATTACATTATTTTTAAATTGTGTACCCCAGTTCTAGACTTCCCAATCAGGAGCCTGTATCTGTGATATTTACCCCTTGAAATATTTTGTAAGTTTCTGAGATCATATTTCATTCTTTGAAACAATAGAGAATACGGTCCAGTTTGCCCAATCTCACTTCATAGAACAGTCTTGCCATCTAAAGAATTAAAGTCAAAAAACTGCTGATGCTGGAATCCAAGGTAGACAAGCAGGAGGCTGCAAGACCACAGCATGTCAGGCAGCATCAGGAGATGGAGAAGTCAACTTTTTGGGTATAATGTTCAGGACTGAGGTGGGTGTGAGGGAAGCTTCAGATGATCTTTTTCCACGTATGGAGTCAGCTATTACGAATGGGCATAGCTTTAAATTAAGGGGTGGTAGGTACAGGACAGATATTAGGGGTAGATTGTTTACTCAGCGAGTCGTGAGTTCATGGGATGCCCTGCCAGTAGCAGTGGTGGACTCTCCCTCTTTATGGGCATTTAAACGGGCATTGGATAGGCATATGGAGGATAGTGGGCTAGTGTAGGTTAAGTGGGCTTGGATCGGCGCAACATCGAGAGCCAAAGGGCCTGTACTGCGCTGTATTGTTCTATGTTCTATGTTCTATGTTCTAGCCCTGAAAGGACCCCAAGTCTAGAAAGGGCCAGGCCATTGTCATCTTGATAGCTAAGGCCAGGGAGTGTATTTCCCCACATGCAATCTACCCACATCCCACCCTCTCTGAGGCTTGTATTTTAAGGTTCCCCCAGTAACATGAATGGATCAGCTGCCACATGCCCCAATACTTGCAGACATTGGCTGTACTGCAGTTCCGCCATGCTAAGCAGGTAATCTCTTGGGACTGTCAGGGGACTGTCTGCTCTACTGAAGATTCTTTTCCTTATCACTGCAGGCACCAGCCCAATTCTGGGTACAGCTGGCTTCCGTCTCTCAATATAGCCACAATCACAAGCTTCTTGGATGTAACACCTTGGTTAAGAACAATTTCCCATCTCGCTGTCTTGCTCTTTCATCACAACCACCATGACAGTTCAAGACCCTCAGAGATCTGAAGAGAGTTATCAGTTCCTCATTGTTTCTTCTCCATTTTAAACAAAATATTGAATTTAAGGATTCACTTAATGAGCTCCTTTTGTGCAACCACTTCAGCTACTCAGAGGAAGCTTACACACAGTATGGGAAAGGAAGCAGACTACATAATTAGATTAATATTAAGCTTAATTGTTTTCCTCACAGTTGAGCTTCCAGTATGGAACTGATGAATTCAATGTTAAATCCAGAAGCCTATAAAATGTGTCATCAAAAGTTGAGGTGCTGTTCCTCAAGTTTGCATTGAGCATCACTGGAACAGTACAGCAGGCCAGGTCAGGTAAACCAGCAGGGGAGCAAAGTGGAGAATTGAAATCACATGCAATAGGCTCACTGTGTCTTCTGCACAGTGGTCACCCAATCTATCTTTGGTCTCCCTCATGTTGTGCAGACTGTTTGAGAAGTAACAAATGCAGAAAATTAAATTCAAAGAAGTACACAAATTTTTGTTACTTTTGTAAATGATCCTTAGGGTCTTGGATGGTGAAGCGAGAGATTGTAAAAGAACGAATGTTGCATTCTTTGCACTTGTATGGAAGGATGCTGTTGAAAGGCAAAGAAATGTTGGGGGCACTTGAGGAGTGTATCTGGCTCCTATGGAGGGAACAATCTCTTTGGAATGCCAAAAGGAGAGGATGTGTTTGATCGTGGTCTCCTGCTGGAGTTGATGGAAATGGCAAGGGATGGTCCCTTGATTAAAGAGGTTCATGTAGATCTGATAAAAAGTCATCAAATTGAAATTTAACTCTATCAAACCTGGTAACGATATTCAGCATTTCTTCATTTCTGATAATGTTGAAGATTATGCTGTGCAGACACTCCAGGTCAGTAGGCAATGATCTTTCGAATCAATGAAGTGGATTGATTTCAAAGTAATTTTGATAGAAAAGGCATTGAAACAAACAAAGTTGCATTTATTCATATATTCAGAATGATGGTATGACAACATAGTTTCAAGTCCTCAGTAGAATGCAGATTAGAGTTTTCTATATAAATTGATAGATTATTTTTAATTAATTTGCTCTCCTGCCATAGAACTTCTATGAACATCCATTGTGGGAATTTGGAGAACTAAAGTCATTAAACAGTACAGGAATTCCCAAATATTATGGATGGAACATCTTGCAGAATCTATGGCACTTGTGGTGCAGTGGTAGTGGCCCTACTTCTGAGTCAGGAGACACATGTTCAGGTTCTACCTGCTCCAGAAGTGTGCAATAACATTTTCTGAACAGGTTAACAGGAAAATGCCTATCCTGCATGATGTGCTCACATTATCCCACAATTCCTCAAAATGTGCTACGACAAGGTTCTTGACATGATCTTGATTTTGTTAAACTTATCCAACTTCAAATTTGAGTAACTCTTAACTCATGTGCATACAAAATTCCATCAACACAAAGATACAGGTAGCATTATCTTATTAATTGCATATTACATGAGCAACATCTTGAATTTTGCAGCCAAGCTCACAGCATTCCTATACTACTGATGCATATTTCCTGTATGGTTTGTGGGAGATGGGGTTTATATGTTCTCTCCTGGGACCATTATCATCCTCCACGTCTTGCTCGTCATCATCATTCATTCTCTGAAACAGTTTCACTTCCTTCTTTAAATCACTCTCATCTGAAGACTCAGAATTAACTGGAACAGACATAGAAGTCATAAAACTGCTATACATTGAAGAATTATGAAAACAGTCGTAAGTTCAACCTATACCTTATTGTATCAATTTTCTGTAGGTGAAATACAAACATTCAGTGACAGAAATATGTTGTATCAACTCAATAAATTTTAAAGAGGGGGCCTTCTAGCATCAACCTGTATACCTCAGACAGAAATGTTAGACTTTTGTCTGCAGTTGGAACATTGTGACCATGATCTGTTTCACAGGCATGTCACGGTGACTGTAAAGTGTCCCACCTCTGACCTCTTGTACATAGCAATCCATAGCATATACCACAACAAGACCAGAGTGCCTTCCAATCAGCTTCATAACCAGTTTATCACAGTTTGTGCCTTTCTATATTGTTCCTCGATGCAGCTTGAGAAGGTTTGCTCAATTTATGAGACGGAGGCTGAATTCCAAGCATCAGAGAGGGGGCAAGTGCCTGATTCCAAGAGGGGAGGGGATCCCATCCCCAGTTATTTGGTCTTCTGATTAGGTCACACATCAGGGAAAGATGGACATAACTGCAAGATAGGCAAGAAAGGGGACATTGGTCATTTGATTTTAAATTTAGTTCTATATTTTTACATATTCCTGATAATCCTCCATCCCCAGACGACAGAGTGCAGGATCCTTAGATTTTGCAATTGTCTAATAAGTCTGAGGTTGTATTGGCTTGTCTAGCTGAGAGTAAGAGCTGAAAGGTGGCTGAGCTAACTGACCATAGCATTGTGGTGCATAAACTAACAGAATGTTATGTTTTATTGTGAGGGGAATTGAACGCAGATTAAGGTGGTTATGCTTTAGTTGTACAGCACATTAGTGACACCACATCCAGAATGCTGTGTATAATACTGGTTTCTGTACTTACAGAAGGATGCTAATATATTGGAAGTAGTTCAGAGAAGGTTAACTAGACTAATGCCTGGAATGAGCAGATTGCCTAATCAGGAAAGGCTAGGCCTTTATCCTCTGGAGTTTACAAGATTCAGAGGTGAGTTAATTGAAGCATATCATTAGGGACAAACAAGACTTGAAAGAATGCTTCCTTGTGTGAGACAACCTAGAACTAGGTCATGCTTTAAAAATAAAGGTTTATTCACTTAAGACAGAGATATTTTGATTGCAAAGGGGATGGAGGATTATCAGGAATATGTAAAAATATAGAACTAAATTTAAAATCAAATGACCAATGATCTTATTGAGTGTCACAGCAGGTTCAAAGGGCTAAGTATAATGTTGGGATTGACACTGCTCACGGCAGCAAAGTGCAAAGTGTCCAGAAGACTGAGCAGTCTACCCAATGCCAGGGTCGAGGACAAATTTTGAGATCTGTGGCAGTGAGTGCTCGAGGATCCAGTCACCATGGTCCATGTAGATACTAACATCAGAGGCAGGATGAAAAAGAGGAGCTGCATGGTGATTATTTTCTCTTCAGCTTTGGAATGATGTCTTTTAAGATATCACATAGCCACAGGCTCTCTGCTCTATAGCATGTGTGGCTCAAAGACTGCTGTAAGAGAAGTGCATTCTGATCCATGAGGTGCCAACAGAATTGGGAAACTGGAAGTTATACCAATGGGATAGTCTACACCTGGACTCAGCTAGGGTTGATATTCTGGCAAGTTACATATCTGGGAAAGTGGAGGTTTTAAACTAAATACTGGGAGTATGGAATCAAATTTCAGAAGCCATGTTCAATCAGAAAGTCGAGATAAGGTGAGAGAGAAATATGGGAAATAATGAATAGATTGTGATAGAAGGGATATAAAATAAAGTACAAATCTAAGAGTAAATCAATAGATGTATCAAAGATAATAAAAGGACAAAACTAAAGGTTCTATATCTGAATGTGCACGGTATTCAAATCAAAACAGATGAACTGATGGCATGAATACAAATACATATATATAATATAGATACATAAATTTAAAAAACGCATCCATTAATATCCAGTCCCTCCACTGTATGTGCTATCCATATGATGCACTGCAGAGATTTGCCAGAGATCCTTCAACAGCACCTTCCAAATGTAAGTGCATTTCCATTTAGAAAGGTAAAGGGAGCAGATACATGGAGGCACCACCACCTGAAAGGTCCTCTCCAAGCCACTCGCTATTCTAACTTGGAAATATATTACAGTTCTTTCCCATCATTGAGTCAAAATCCTGAAACATCCCTCCCTAATAGCATTGTGAATATACCTACACCAAATGCATTGTAGCAGTTCAAGAAGACAACTCTCCACTGCCTTTGTGAGGGCAGGTAGGGATGGAAAGTTTATCTTTTCCCAAGCCAGAAACACCTACATCCCATGAGTGAATTTAATAAAAATCTGCTGTACATTGTAGAGGAATGGCTGGAAGAAGATGTGAATTTGGGCCTAATATTGAAGGATCCATAATGTTTAGGAAGGACATGATGCTAGAAAAGGGTGGAGGGGTAGCTCTGTTAATTAATGATAGTAATAATACAATGCAGCCCCATAAATAAAGCGCATGGTAGGATGGAGTACAACAGAAGAAATAATGAGAGCCTGTCAGAAAGGAAAAGCAAGAATTATGGGGGATTTTAATCTACTTATAGTGTAGTCTTTCAGATGGGTAGACTAGATGAAGACTCATAGAATGTTTTCAGTATAGAATAGCAGCCTCTGAAGCCAACCAGAGAGCAAGCTATATTAGGCCTGGTATCATTTAGAGATAATGGATAAGAGGGATCAGAGTAACTTTAATGTTAGTATTTTAGATGAGACTAGATTACTTACAGGGTAGAAACAGGCCCTTCGGCCCAACAAGTCCACACCGACCCTCCAAAGAGCAACTCACCCAGACCCATTCCCCTACATTTACCCCTTCACCTAACATTCCGGGCAATTTAGCATGACCAATTCACCTAACCTGCACATCTTTCCTCCCCTGTGGGAGGAAACCGGAGCACCCAGAGGAAACCCACGCAGACACGGGGAGAATGTGCAAACTCCACACAGACAGCTGCCCAAGGTGGGAATTGAACCCGGGTCTCTGGCGCTGTGAGGCAGCATTGCTAACTACTGTGCCACCGTGCCACCCATTTAAGTGTAAAGTATGGCAATTATGAGAGCATGAATGCAAAACTAAGTAAAATGAAATGCCACATTTAATTAACAGACAGGTAGATAGAGATGCAATGGCACACATTTAAGAGAACATTTCAGGGTAGCAAACTACATACTTTCCAATGAGATCTGCTGCATTCCATGTAGTATATGTACACCCACACTGCTACCTGAAAGGAGTTTGACTCAGTGAGAGTGATGGTATGGCAATATTATATGGAATTCGGATGATGTGACGCTTGAAACGAACTTGCAGGTGGGGATACTGTGATGTATCTGCTGCCCTTGTCCTTCTTGGTGGTAGAGATCGGGAAGTTGTAAAGTGCTGTTGAAGGAAATTTGGTGATATGTTGTAGTGTGAAATGTCCATGAAAGGCATTGCTGCCATAGTGAATGAGTAGGAAAGGAATGGATGCTGAAGGTATTACATGGGGTGCCAACCAAGTGGGAATACTTATACTGTATATTGACAAGCTTTTTGAGTATTGGTGAAGTTCCACAGATCCAGGTAAATGGAGAGTATTTCATCACACTCCTGACTTGTGCTTGTAGATGATGGACAGGTTTTGGAGAGTCAGGAGGCCAGTTACTTACTGCCAGATTCCAAACCCCTGGCCTGCTCTCCTAGTAATATATTTCTTTGGCTGGTCCAATTAGTTTCTTATCGGTGGTTATCATTGATGGTGGGTTTTCCAATGATGCTAATGCTATTGTATGCCCTTGAGTGATGGCTGGATTCTTTCTTGTCAGAGTTCATTCTGACAAGAGAGGAACCATTCTATTAAGCATTCATACATTAGGATAGGAATCTTAACATTGAAGCTGTGGGAGATAGTGATTGTAATGAGGTCAATGAGGTGGACATCATTAAATGTGAGTTCCCTGATTGGAGCTGTTAATTTAGTCAATGAGGGAGCCCTGGCTGACAGATATAAGCAGAAGTGCCAGAGGTTCTGTTCACTCTAAGAACTGGCTCTAAGGGAGCTGGGTCAAGTCAAGGACTCTCCACATATAATGACTGATAAGTGACAGAATACTAGCCCTGTTGAATTATTTCATGGTGAGTAACTGTGAGCAGCTATTACAGATGTGATATGCCAAGTTGTGATGGGTGAATAGATTTCATGCAGAATGGGATGAGGATAGCAAGGTTTTGACCAGCACATCTGTGACCTGCTTTGACAGTTTGTTGAACTTAACTGTCTTAAATTTGAAAATCACATCTCCGCGAGTTCATATCTTAAAGTTAGACCTTGTTTTTTTAACAAATTAGCTTCTGTTCTTTGGAGGCAAGGATAATATTTTACATAAAGCATCACAGAGTCTTAGAGATCTGCAGCAGAGACAAACTCCCTTCAGCCCATTATGACCAGCTCGTAAAAAACAACCAGCTAGCTTAAACCTGGTGAACTATGCAGAGTTCTGGTGCCACACTTTACGAAGGATATAGTAGCCTTGCAGAGCTTGTAGCATCGATTCACGAGAATTGCTCCAAGGATGAGGAACTTCAGTTATGTGAATAGATATTTGTAGAAACTGGAGCCATTTTTCTGGGACAAGGTTGTGAAGGGATTTGATAGAGTTGTTCAAAATCAAAATGGCTGTTAACAGAGGCCCATTAATGGAGGGAATGGGAACCGGTGGGGCATTTATTAAAGGTAGTTGGTAAAAGAAACAAAGGTAACATGAGGAAAAGGTTTTTTATAAATAGAGAGTGGCTAAAATCTGGAACGTGATGCCTGAGATTGTGATGAAGGTAGATAGATTACATCTTGGTTTTCAACAGAGAATTGGATCATCATCTGAAAATAAAGATTTGCACAGCTACAGTGAAAAGACAGAGAAATGGTGTTAGCTGAGTTGTTTCTGTAGAGAGCAGGCACAGACACAGAGCTACATTGCCACAGCTGAATGAACTAAAGATACACCCTGAAAATAAAGATTTGCACAGCTACAGTGAAAAGACAGAGAAATGGTGTTAGCTAAGTTGTTTCTGTAGAGAGCAGGCACAGACACAGAGCGACATTGCCACAGCTGAATGAACTAAAGATACACCCCTTGAACCATAGAGTCATAGAGATGTACAGCATGGAAACAGACCCTTTGGTCCAACCCGTCCATGCTGACCAGATATCACAACCCAATCTAGTCCCACCTGCCAGCACCCGGCACATATCCCTCCAAACCCTTCCTATTCATATACCCATCCAGATGCCTCTTAATTGTACCAGCCTCCACCACATCCTCTGGTAGCTCATTCCATACACGTACCACCCTCTGCATGAAAAAGTTGCCCCTTAGGTCTCTTTTATATCTTTCACCTCTCACCCTAAACCTATACCCTCT
>NC_057711.1:103745791-103764852 GCF_004010195.1 Chiloscyllium plagiosum | reverse complement strand
AAGTGTATAAGTCCTGCTAAGATTTGCTTTCCCAAACTGCGGCACCTCGCATTTATCTGAATTAAACTCCATCTGCCACTTCTCAGCCCATTGGCCCATCTGGTCCAGATCCTGTTGTAATCTGAGGTAACCCTCTTCGCTGTCCACTACACCTCCAATTTTGGTGTCATCTGCAAACTTACTAACTGTACCTCTTATGCTCACATCCAAATCATTTATGTAAATGACAAAAAGTAGAGGGCCTAGCACCAATCCTTGTGGCACTCCATTGGGGGGTCACAGGCCTCCAGCCTGAAAAACAACCCTCCACCACCACCCTCTGTCTTTTACCTTTGAGCCAGTTCTGTATTCAAATGGCTAGTTCTCGCTGTATCCCATGAGTTCTCCCTGTATTCCATGAGATCTAACCTTGCTAATCAGTCTCCCCTGTGGAACCTTGTCGAACGCCTTACTGAAGTCCATATGGATCACATCTACTGCTCTGCCCTCATCAATCTTCTTTGTTACTTCTTCAAAAAACTCAAGCAAATCTGTGAGACATGATTTCCCACACACAAAGCCATGTTGACTATTCCGAATCAGTCCTTGCCTTTCTAAATGCATGTACACCCTGTACCTTAGGATTACCTCCAACAATTTGCCCACCACCGAGGTCAGGCTCACTGGTCTATAGTTCCCTGGCTTGTCTTTACCGTCCTCCTTAAACAGTGGCACCACGTTTGCCACCTCCAGTCTTCCGGCACCTCACCTGTGATTATCGATGATACAAATATCTCAGCAAGAGGCCCAGCAATCACTTCTCTAGCTTCCCACAGAGTTTTCGGGTACACCTGATCAGGTCCTGGGGATCTGGCTCAGGCCTCAGATTAAATAAAAATAGATATGGGTAGAATTTTACTCATTGGATATGGGTGTCAGTGGTTATTTTACTATTTGTTGTCCATTCCTAAATGAAGATTCAACCACATTGCTGTGGACCTAGTGACATGCATAAGTTAGACACAGAAGGAAAGCAGATTAACTTCCAAGTGGATTTATAATTGATAGTAATTGTATGATCAACAAGCAGTTAACTTCTTACTGATTCCAAACTTCCTCATCTGCCATTAAAGAATTTAATACTATATCCCAGGATTCTGGTTTACTAGCCCAGAAAAATTATGATCTCCCTACAAAGAAAGCATTTTGTCCAGAACCTGAAATGTTCCTGCAAATATGTTTTGGGTGCTTGCATTTAAGGATATATTCAAATACTTGTAAACACTAAGTTTAAAAAAAAAACATGCATAAACACATTTGTAAATTGTTATAAACTTTTGAATGTGCTTAAACACTTAAAACAACTTCTGCATTGCACCCATTTTATAATTCTGTGATTCTATGCACTAAAACTGCAGGGTTAAGATAGTAGGAGGGGTTAATTAAACTAAGAGTTGTATTCCATGGAATTTGGAAGGCTAAATGGTGATTGAATGAAACTTGCAAAATATTATGGTGAACAGATAGGATAGCTTGATATAATGTTTCCAATCATTAGGAAGTTGGGGAGTCAAGGGCAAAGAGGCTTTGCTAAAAGTAAAATAGAACCAGTCCTGTTGGGAGTGAAATTTGGAAACTCTTCTTTCTCGTATCTTGACACTGTCCTATCCCCTTGATCCAGGACCTCCCCACCTACATTTGGCACACCACCCACATCCTCCACCTCCCC
Organism: Chiloscyllium plagiosum; assembly: GCF_004010195.1. Classification (NCBI taxonomy): domain Eukaryota; kingdom Metazoa; phylum Chordata; class Chondrichthyes; order Orectolobiformes; family Hemiscylliidae; genus Chiloscyllium; species Chiloscyllium plagiosum. Next base: position 103,763,144 of record NC_057711.1, on the reverse strand, counting down.
ATGACTTGTTTCTCTGGCCCCCAAAGCCTCATCTTCACTATGGACATCCACTCCATATACACATCCATCTGCCATGGCAAAGGCCTCAAAGCCTTCTGTTTCTTCTGCTCCCACTGACCCAACGAGTACTCCTCCATTGACTCACTCATTCAATTGGCAGAACTGATCCTCACTCTCAACAACTTCTCTTTCAAATCTTCCCACTTCCTCAGACCAAAGGGGTAGCCATGGTAACCCGGATGAGCCCCAGCTATGCCTGCCACTTCAAATGATACGTGGAACAGTTCATCTTCTGCAGTTACACTGGAATCATCGCTCACCTTTTATTCAGCTACATTGATGACTGTATCGGCGCCACCTCGTGTTCCCACGAGGATGTTGAACAGTTAATCAACTTCATTAACACCTTCCACTCCAACTTTAAGTTCACCTGGACCATCTTGGAAACCTCCCTCCCCTTTCTAGACCTCTCCATCTCCATCTCTGGCGACCAACTCAACACGGACATCTATTTCAAATCCACCGACTCCCACAGCTACCTGGACTACACCTTCTCCCTCCCACTCCCTCCTGTAAAAACAGTAAACCTTATTCCCAATTCCTCTGCCTCAATGTATCTGCTCCCAGGAGAAGCAATTCCACTCCAGAACATCCCAGATTGACCTCACATTTCAAGGACCCCAATTTCCCCTCCCATGTGATGAACAATGCCCTCCAGCACATCTCCTCCACTTCCCACAACTCCGCCCTTGAACCCTATCCCTCCAACCGCTAGAAGGATAGAACCTACTTATCTGCTCTAAACTCCCCTCTGACCTATCGCAATTACCCACACCTGCATTTACCTATCGCCTTCCCAGTTCCCTTCCCCCTAACCCTACCCCATCTTCCTATTTATCACTCAGCCCCTTACTCCACCCAGCACCTCCATATTCCTGATGAAGAGCTTATGCCTGAAACGTCGACTGTCCTGATCCTCGGATGCTGCTTGACCTGCTGTGTATTTCCAGCGCCACACTTTTCAACTCTGACTCTCCAACATCCACAGTTCTCATTTTCTCCTTCATGCAAAGGGTGTCTTTTCTGTAATGGAAATCAATGCTAAGTCAATTGTTGAGTATAAAACAAAGACTTAGGTTTTTTTTGTCTGCTAAAGCTATTGATGAATATCAGAAAAAGCTGGACAAAACAATATAATTAACACTGCAAAAACAGTGGTGAAAATTAATCTTGAGCCAAGGTATAAAGTTCTTGGATGTTAATTTATCTTTAGGTGTTTAAACCCATTTAAAAGTGTATAGCAACTTTAAAATGTTTTTATACATGTTAATTTTAAAAAGTTGAAGCCATTTAATTTGGCTGAAGCTATTTGTAGATACTTGAGCATTGCTAAAACAGTGCCAAAACATAAAGAGATTCCAGCTGAAAATGTGTTGCTGGAAAAGCGCAGCAGGTCAGGCAGCATCCAAGGAACAGGAGAATCGACGTTTCGGGCATAAGCCCTTCTTCAGCATCTGCAGCCCTCACTTTCTCTCAAAAACCTTATAATGAGATTCCAGTTGACTATTCATGAATCGGTGTTCAAATGCACATGGGTGGAGGTTTGCTCACTGGATTTCAGCTAATATGCATTCCTGATCAATAAAAATTGTGCGCGTTCTAATGGAATGGTATCATGACTCATTATTAGAGAGAAATGACTATTTCTCAATCTTGGTCAACAGAATGTATTTCAATACTCACCATTATTTTCAGAATAGTGAGGTGCTAAGCTAAAAATCCCTGTGCCACACTTTGTCAACAACAAATGTATAACTTGCATTCTACAATATGTTGTTATTTTTCTTGTTGAAGTAGATTTTATGCAACAGAGCAGCATCAGCTCCATTGCCAGGATGGCCACCAAACACTTCATTGTAGTTCAGAAGTGATCAGCTTCAGGCACTCTGATTCTGTGCAGGATCCAAGAGCCAATTGCTCCACCCACTCTCTAATGATTCTCTTGTCCAAATTATACTTACTTTTATCAATTGATCTAAGCTTCTTTTCTGGTCTCAAAAGCCCACTCAAATGCATTTCTCGATTGATTCTCAGTATTTTGATCGTTCTTCTTTTCTTTGGCTTTCATTGTTCTGCCATTCCTTTGTCAATTTTATACTGTTTTGTTCTGTTACCTATGATTCATCACTATCTTTCATTAACTTTTGTACCTTCTAGTGATGTGTCCAACATGTTAAATCCATAATGCCTAATCAAATATTACTTCATCTACTTTCTAACTTTTTTTAAAATGCTAACTTTAACATTAGGTGTTGTTGTTTATAACTGATATATAAGAGGTCTAATATAGGCCAAAAAGGGAGAATAATGGAAAATTTAGGCCAGTTAACTTAATCTTTGTCAATAAGTATACTAGAAGCTATTCATTAATAAGTTGAAGCAAGGCAGTTATGTAGCTCAAGGTAATCAGGCAGAGTCAATGTGGTTTTGTAAAAAGGAAATTATATTTCACCAATATATTGGAATCTCAACTTCCTACAATTTATTTAAATCACTTGGATGAGGGGATGAATGGAATGGTTGCTAAATTTTGTGATGACATTTAAATAGGAAGAAAAAAAGTTGTGCAGAGGAAATGTGGCTACAAAGAGATATAGACTGGCTAAATAAGTGGGCAAAGATCTGGCAAATGCAGTATAATGTGGAAAATGAGAAAATGTTCATTTTGGCAAGAAGAGTAAAGAAAAGTGCATTAACTAAGTGGTGAAAGATTACAGAGCTCTGAGATGCAGAGGGTTCTGGGTGTTCTAGAGCATGCATCATAAATGGTTTGCATACACGTACAGCCAGTAATTTAGAAAATTAATAGAATGTCATTGTTTATTATTAGGAAAATTGAATACAAGGCAGAGAGGTCATGTTCCAATAATACAGGACACTGGTGAGACCACAGCTACAATACCATGTACAGTATTGCTCTTCATGACTTAAAGAAGGATATAAATGTTGTCGTGGAAATTAAATCGATTTGACTCAAATGCTAGCAAGAGCAAAGAAAATGTTTGTCTTTAACCTCTGCAAAGGGACCCGATACATTGGCAAGATGCCTCATGTAAGGGATGCCTGGTAGCTTTCACATATTCCTTTTATACTATCAACACCTTTTATACTTTCCACACTGTAAGTAATCTAATCTAATCTAATCTAAAAAACCTCAAGGCCAGGAGCCTGGAACATTCAAGTTCCTTTCCATATATGGAGTTGTTTTTCTCATTCCTTGACTGTTGATATGGTAGTTTACTGGCCTTGTAAGTCTGCTGTTAGGTCAGTTTAACTTTACTTTTTTTTTCTGTCTGCAATGCTTTCCCTCTGCAAAGTCAGGCCTTTACATCTTTGTTTCCCTATGCTTTTACAGATTTCACAATAAATGTCAATTTTCCAATACAAAGTATTGGAAGCAGTTCAGACAGAGATGGTTAGAAAAACACCTGGAATGGATGGATGATCTTATGAAGAAAGACTGAACAGGCTAAGTTTGTACCTGCTGGAGTTTACAAGAGTAAGAGATGACTTACACAATCCTGAGGGATTTTGACAGAATGGGTGTGGAAAACATGTTTACTTTGTGGCAAGTTAGAGGAGAGGTTGGGAGGCCCCTAACACATCAATAATCACAGGTGAGGTGCTGGAACACTAGACGGTAGCTAATGTGCTTTTATTTAAGAAAGACTATAAGGAGAAGCCTGGGAAATATAGACTGACATCGGTGATGGGTAGGTTGAGGGAGGTGATTCTAAAAGATAGGATTTACATACATTTGGAGAGGCAAAAGCAGATTAAGGAGTGTCAGCATGACTTTGTGTGAAATTATGTCTCATAAACGGAATTGAGTTTTTCTGAGGAAATAACCAAAAAGATCGATGAGGGCAGAGTGGTAGACATTGATTACATGGACTTTAGTGAAGCTTTTGACAAGGTTTCGCATGGTAGGCTAATTAGTAAAGTTAGATCACGTGGGATTCAAGAGAGCTTGCCAATTGGTTACAGAATTTGCTTTATGGTAGGAAACAGAGTGTTGTAGTAGAGGATTGTTTTTCAGACTGGAGGCTTGTGACCAGCTGTATTCCACAGGGATTAGTCCTGGGTCCACTTTTGTTTGTCATTTTTATAAATGATTTGGATGAGAATTTAGGAGGCATGGTTATTAAATTTGTGGATAACACCAAAATTGGTTAAAAATCACACCACACCAGGTTATAGTCCAACAGGTTTATTTGGAAGTGCTAGCTTTCAGAGCACTGCTCCTTCATGACAACCAACTGATAAAGGAACAGCGCTCTGAAAGCTAGTGCTTCCAAATAAACCTGTTGGACTATAAACTTTTTTTTATGATTTTTAACTTTGTGCATCCCAGTCCAACATCGGCACCTCCAAATCATGACCAAAATGGGTGGTATAGTCAACAGTGAAGAAGGTTACCTAAGATGACAAAGAGTTCTTGGTAAACTGGGTCAATGGACTGAGGAGTGGGCGATGGGATTTAATTTGGATAAATGCATTTTGCACTTTGGTAAAACAAACAAGAACAGGAGGTGTAGAGCCCTGGAGAGTTCTGTAGAACAGAGAGACCTGGGGGTTCACGTACTTAATTCTTTGAAATTTGCATCACATGTAGACAGGATGGTTAATAAGGTATTTGGGATGCTTGCCTTCATTACTTAGACCTTTTAATATAGAAGTTGGGATGTCATGTTGAGGTTGTACAGGACACTGGTGAAGTCTCTTCTGCAATACTGAGTACAATCTGGCTGCCCTGCTATAAAAAGGATATTATCAAGTTGGGGAGGATTCAGAAAAGATTTACCAGGATATTGCTGAAATGGAGGGTTTAAGTTGTAAAGATAGGTTGGATAGGCTGGGACTTGTTTCACTCGAGCATAGGAGGTTGAGAGGTGCCTTTTTATAAAATCATGAGGAGCATAGATAAGGTCAATCGCAGGTTATTTTCTCTAGGCTGGGGGAGTTTAAAACTAGGAGACATATTTTTAAGGTGACAGGAGAAAGATTTAAAAAGGACATAAGGAGCAATGTTTAACACAGAAAATGGTTCCTGTGTGGAATGAAATGCCAGAGGAAGTGATAGATTAGGTACAGTTACAACATTTAAAAAACATTTGGATAAGTGCATGAATAGGAAAGGTTTGCAGTGACATAAACCAAATGCAGGCACATGTGGCTAATGAACATGTTCGGCATGGACTATTTGGACCGAAGTCTCTGTTCCGATGCTGTACGACTCTATGATTCTATGACTTTTGTGGGAGAATCCTAGAACTAGGGCCATTTATCTAAAACAAGGCTTTGCCCATTTAAGAAGGAGATAAGGAGTTTGTTTTTCACTGAGGTTCCTGAATCTTTCATACTTTCTCCCTCAAAAGAGAACAGAAGCAGATTCCTGAATATTTTTCAGGTTAATTTAGATTCTGGATAAGGAGTGGATTCGCAGGATCTTGCACATGTGGCATTGGTGGTACCGCTCCGGTGCCTTGAGGTGTCTGCTTTGGGAACCTGTGGGAAATTATTCAACTTCCGCTGCCTTCAGGCCAAAACCAAAGTCATCTCTACCCGTGTCATTGAACTGCAGTACGCAGATGATGCTTGAATATGTGCGAACTTCAAGGACATACTCCAGTGGCCTGTCAGCCAAAGCAGTTATTGATGAAGAGATCCAGTTCTGCTTCCAGTGTGCTAGTGCAGTCTTCAGCCACCTGAGGAAAAGAAGAACAACAACATCAGTTCCAACACCAAGATCGTGGTTTAGAAAGCTGTGGTGATTCCTGCCCTCCTATTATGTCTCCGAGATGGGATCTGAGAGACCACTTCCATGGTGACTCTCTCTACTTCAGTGATGTCAGCTGTGGTGGGCCTGTCCTGCCAGTGGGGACAGGCTTCACTTGAACTGTACTGAGATCAATGTTCTAGCCAGTAGAATAACCAGAACTGTAGCGAGAGCTTTAAACTAGTTAGAGGGTTTGGGGGATGGGGGAAATGTAGACTTACAAAGCAAAAGTAAATAGCTGTATTACAACATAACTATTTGGATAATGAGACCTCAGTGTAGGAAAAGACGGGACAGTGTGTCAAAACATAGAAAAATAGCAATAAGCACATCATAATCAATATTCTCTTTAAGCAGCATGGCTGCACTTGCTCAATTTCTCCAAGGTTTTATATAAAATGATCACCGTTGATATGTCAATTGCGACACTGACGTCTAGTTCAAGACATCAAAGACACTCACCGACTTCAGAGTCACAACAGCTGGAAAGAAATTTGAGGAAACACTGGTCACAATGGGGAAAAAAAAAATCATAAAAAGGCAAAATTAATGGTTCTTTACTTGAATGCATGCAGTACTCTGAACAAAATAAGTGATTTTACTGTCTAAATGGAAATGAATGGTTTTGATTTTACAGACTTACATCGTATGATGTTACATTAAAGAAACATGGTGACAACGAGATGCTGGGAGCTAAATATTCAGAGACATGTGACTTTTTGAAAGCATAGGCAGGAAGGAAAGGTAGGAGGAGTTGTGTTGCTAGAATGGGGTGGAATATGTACAACTGCAAGAAATGACCCTGTATCAGACAATGTACAATCCATTTGGCTGAGGTAATAAATAAAAATGAAAAAAATATGTTGGTTGGAATAAAGACATTGCCCCCCCACTCCCCCCACCGCCAACAGTAGCTGGACCATAAGATAGAGAATAAATCAGGAGATAATGAGCCCAAGTCAAAAAGATAGTCCATTAATCATGGATGATTTTAATTTTCATGTAGATTGAGCTAGTCAGTTTGGCAGAAGTAACCATGAAGAGGAATTTATAGAGTATTTTTGGGACAGTTTCACCATAATATGTGGTGGATCCAAACAGGAAGATGATGTCAGAGTAAAGGTTCCCAAGGATACAGTGACCATAAGCATGATAGAATTTAGCATTCAGTCTGAGAGGCAGGAACTTGGGTTGGAAATAAATATGCTGTAAGGACAATTACGAAGAAATATGGATAAAACTGACGAGTGGACTAGGAAAGAAGTTTAGCTACAAAGTTTATCTAAAATTGGCAGACATTTAATGGCTCACGGCAAAGGCATACAGTATTCCAATGAGGAAGAAGGATTCTAGATAATGGATAACCCAATCATGGTTAACCAGGGAAATCAAGGACCACTGATGAAGCAACACTCTTACACATTCACCATAGGCTGTTTGCAGGCTGTAACTGAGGATACTACCAACATGTTTCTGAGTGTAGTGCACAGCTGTCCCAAGCTCTATTCAATGCCCTTTTTGCCAAAGTGAGCAATACAATCCTCTTCACAATGCATGATAGCACCCAGACTGGATTCGCTATTGTGGTTAGCCACCCCAGTGTCTAGGCTAGGGTTATATTGCCCTCATATAGTTCTTAGGACATCAGGAGATATGTCAACTAATGGGGGTTCTCATCAATTCATCTGTGATCATCGTAGTCAACTCAACTCAACTCTGAGATTCAGAGGCAGCAATAAAATTGGAACTGCAGCTCTCAGGTCTGGACTGCATTGTAACTTCTGGCAACTGGGCCAAACGTCCTCCATTTTAAATTTTCTTGGAGTTTATGTGATTTCTGTTAATCTGTTAACCTGAACTCTTGGACTTACAGAACAGGTCAGCCTTCAGTGATTCCGAGACCAGTGGAAATGTCAGGGAAACTGGGCAACAGATGTGGAATAACATTCTTCACCCCATTCCTCTGCTCTGTCCGTGGGGAATGTCAATTCTCAATAGCAGAGAAGTGATAACCTGCCTTATATTGTTGTTCTCCATTTCCTTTCATAGCTGATGAGGTAACAAAGTTGCCCTTTTTCACACCCACTCATTATATATAGTGTCCTGACATTTTCGATTAAACTTGAATAGAAACATTGGAGATCTTTCAGTAAGAGACAAAAGCCTAGAAATTTCTACAAGTCATTTTATTGCTTTAAGCTAGGTCCAGGAGAATAAATCCTTTGCTCCATTTATGGCCAAGTTTAATTCAAAACATTCTCCAAAGTATAGCTGGTAGCAAGTTCAAATGTCCTGTTTGTGATAATATATCTGAGATAATAAGTGTTCAAATTCATTACTCACATGAAAATCCAATTGTAAAAGTTTAATTTGTGACAGATCTGCATCCCCTGTTTTGAATCATGGATGGAATAACCATTAACCAACTCAGACTGTGCTTTTATTTTCTCCGTGAACAGGGATGAATTTTATTTATTTCGGTTAAGTGCCTGGTGTGTTGAGGTTTTGGACGACTGCTCTGTCACAAGGCATAGTGCATTTTCTTGACTTTTTTCACCAAAATTGTCTTATTACCTACTTACCCTACTCCTATGGTGTTCCTCTCATCTAATTCTACCTCTATCCTCTAACTTTATCCTCTATTTCTATCAATCTTCTCTGCATGCTAATTTACCACCAACAACATTGTGGCTTCCCAGGTTTTCAGTAGCATTATATCTGGTACATTATCAAACACATTTTTGGAAATTCAAATATACTACATTCACTGACCCTTTTATCTCTCCTGCTTGTTACCCACTCAAGAACTGTATTAAATTTGTCAGGTATGATTTCCTCTTGATGAAGTCTTGTGGGCGGCACGGTGGCACAGTGGTTTCCTCCGGGTGCTCCGGTTTCCTCCCACAGTCCAAAGATATGCAGGTCAGGTGAATTGGCCATGCTAAATTGCCCGTAGTGTTAGGTAAGGGGTAAATGTAGGGGTATGGGTGGGTTGCGTTTCGGCGGGGCGGTGTGGACTTGTTGGGCCGAAGGGCCTGTTTCCACACTGTAAGTAATCTAAAAAAAAAAGTCATGCTCGTGACCTGGTTTGATTCCCCACTTGGGCGACGGTCTGTGCAGAATTTGCACATTCTCCTTGTGTCTGCATAGTTTTCTTCCAGGTGCTCCCATTTCCTCCTAAAGTCCAACGATGTGCAGGTTGAGTGGATTGGCCAAGCTAAATAGCCCATGGTGTCCAGTGATATGCTAGCTAGGTGGATTAGGATTACAGGGAGAGGGCAGAGATTTGAATGGTCTTTGAGGTTTGGATGCTCTTTGAGGGTTGGTGTGAATTCAATGGGCCAAACAGAGTCATAGAGTCTTGAGGTTGTACAGGATGGAAACAGACCCTTCGGTCCAACCGTCCATGCCGACCAGATATCACAACCCAACCTAGTCCCACCTGCCAGTGCCCGGCCCATATCCCTCCAAGCCCTTCTTATTCATATACCCATCCAAATGCCTCTTAAATGTTGCAATTGTACCAGCCTCCACCACATCCTCTGGCAGCTCATTCCATACACGTACCATCCTCTTCGTGAAAAAGTTGCCCCTTAGCTCTCTTTTATATCTTTCCCCTCTCACTCTAAACCTATGCCCTCTAGTTCTGGACTCCCTGACCCCAGGGAAAAGGCTTTTTCTATTTATCCTATCCATGCCCCTCATAATTTTGTAAACCTCTTTCAAGTCACCCCTCAGCCTCCGATGCTCCAGGGAAAACAGGAATTGCACGCAATATTCCAACAGTGGCCTAACCAATGTCCTGTACAGCCGCAACATGACCTCCCAACTCCTGTACTCAATACTCTGACCAATAAAGGAAAACATACCAAACACCTTCTTCACTATCCTATCTACCTGCGACTCCACTTTCAAGGACCTATGGCCTACTTCTACACTGTAGAGATTCTATGATTTTCTAATTCCAGCCAACTCTAACTTATTCCTGTGCAATTTCTTTTATTTAAGATTAGCACAGTTATTTCTGAGCCAAGTGTCTCACTCTAAAATTGAATGCTAAATTTTACCATGTATAGGTCACTACTCTCAAACAGACCTTTTACTCTGAGATCATGTGTTAAAAATTCCTCATTATGAATCGCCAGATCCAAAATCGCTTGGTACCTGTTTGGATCCACAGCATATTGTTTGAGAAAACTATCCCAAATATACTCTATGAATTCTTCCTTGCAGCCTCCTTTGCAACTTTGCTTTTCCCAATGTACATGAGATTAAAGGTACTCATGATGAAGTACTATCTTTTTTACGTGCGCTCAACATCTCTTGATAGATTCTGTGTCCAACAATACACTTACTGTTAGGTGGCCTATGGACTACTCCCACTAGTATCTTCCTCCACCTTATTTTTTAACTCAACCCATATGGATTGTCATTATTTGAACCTAGATCATTTTTGATGATCAAACTTATTCTACCTTGCATGAACAAAGCTACCTCAGCATCCTTGTCTTCCTACCCAGCCTTTCAAAAAGCTAGATAAAACCATAAGACTACCAGATATAGTAGCAGAATTAGGCTATTCGGCCCATCACATCTGCTTCACTACTCAATCACGAATGACATGTTTCTCAATCCCGATTCTCCTGCCTTCTCCCTGTGACCCTTGATCCCTTACTAATCAAGAACCTGCAGCTGTACTAAACTCTGGTGCGGCCTCACTTGGAGTATTGTGTACAGTTCTGGTCACCGCATTACAGGAAGGATGTGGAAGCTTTGGAAAAGGTTCAGATGGGATTTACTAGGATGTTGCCTGGTATGGAGGGAAGGTCTTACGAGGAAAGGTTGAGGGACTTGAGGCTGTTTTCGTTAGAGAGAAGGTTGAGAGGTGACGTAAGTGAGACATATAAGATAATCAGAGGGTTAGATTAGGTGGACAGTTATAGCCTTTTTCCTCGGATGGTGATAGGTTAGCATGAGGGGACATAGCTTCAAATTGAGGGGAGATAGATATAGAATAGATGTCAGAGGTGGTTTCTTTAATCAGAGAGTAGTAGGGGCATGGAATGGACTGCCTGCAGCAGTTGTAGACTCACCAACTTTATGGGCATTTAAATGGTCATTGGAAAGGCATATGGACAAGAATGGAATAGTGTAGATTAGATGCGCTTCAAATTGGTTTCACAGGGCAGCACAACATCGAGGGTCAAAGGGCCTGTACTGCGCTGTAATGTTCTATGTTCTATGTTCTAAGAACCTATCCACCTCTGTCTTACATACACTCAATAACGTGGCTTCCATAGCCTTCTGAGGTAATGAGTTCCATAGATTCTCAACCCTTTGGCTAAAGAAATTCCTCTTTGTCTCAGTTCTAAATGGTCACCCCTTCACTGTGAGACTGTACCCTCAGAACCTAGTCTCTCCTACTAATGGAAACATCTTCTCCATGTCCATTCTATCCAGGCCTCTCAGTATTCTGCATGTTTCAATCAGATCCCCTCTCATAAACCCCATCATGTACAAACTTAGAGTCCTCCTCAAAAATGCTCCTCATATGACAAGTTCTTTATCCCCATGATCATTCTTATAAATCTCCTCTGGACCTCCTCCAATGCTAGCACATCCTTCTTTCAATACAGGGCCCAAAACAATATTCTAATATGCGACATGACACGAGGCCTTGTGCAGCTTCAACAGTACATTTCTGCTCTAATATTCTAGCCCTTTTGAAATGAATGAAATCAATGCATTTGCTTTCTTAATTGCCAACTGAGTCTGCATATCAACCTTAAGCAACTCCTGAACTGGGACTCTTAAGTCGCATTGTGCTTCAGATTTCCAAAGCCTTTCCCTGTTTAGAAAATAGTCTATGCCTCTATTCTTCCTGTTTTCCTCAGAGTGTCGAAGTCTGAGTGGTGATCTTATAGAGGTTTATAAAAGCATGAGGGGCATGGATGGTGTGAATAGCTCAGGTCTTTTCCCCAGGGTGAGGGTGGTCCAAAGCTAGAGGCCGTTGGTTTAAGGTGAGAGGGGAAAGGTTTAAAAGGGACCTAAAGGGCAACTTATTCATACAGAAGGTGGTGAGTGTATGGAAAGAGCTGCCAGAGGAAGTGGTGGATGTTGGCTTCAATTACAACATTAAATGGCATCTGAATGGGTATATGAATAGGAAGGGTTTAAGAGGACATGGGCCAAGTGCTGGCAATGGGACGAGATTAATTTAAGTTATCTGATCGGCATGGAGGAGTTGGACCAAAGGGCCTGTTTCCATGTTGAAGAACTCTCTGACTCTATGACTCCCATTGATGAAAGAAAGTTGTTCTGGTGTAATAGACTCAGCTCTATTTTACCATGTTCTTTTAAATACACTGAAACCTCATCTTTAATGATCAACATACCCCCTGAATATTTATTTCCCAGCTTTTACCTCCTTCTGATCATGTCTCTGTAATGGTTCTATATGTATATTTATGTAACTTTACGCCAAATACTGCACATTTTAGTAAAGAACCATTAATTTTGCCTTTTTATCATTTTTTTTTCCACCTTGACACTACTTATTGCTGTTTTATATTTTTTTACACTCTGTCCCTTCCTGTCTCACATTGGGTATCATAATCAAAATAATTGCCTGCAATGTTTTCTTATCCTTTGCTTATTAACTCTGGGTATCCCACCTCCTGAATCTGCCTCTTTCTATTTAATTTAAAGCTCTCTCTACGGGGTCTCATTATTTGTTTCAGGGTATTCAGTTCAAATGAAGTCCATCCCACCAGATAAACCCCATTCCACCCCAGTAATGGTATCAGAGCCTCATGAACTGAAACCTATTCCATCTAAATCACTCTTTAAACTACGTATTTATCTTCTTGACACTATTTACATTGCACCAGTTTTCCTATGGCTCAGAGCTTATTACATGGGAGGTTCTGCTTTCTAATTAGTTCCTAATTGTTCAAAATCTTCCATTAGATCCTCCTTTCTAGTCCTATTGCTATGGTCACTACCAACTTGGATAACAACTGGTTCCCTACTTTCACACGTCATGTTCTAGCCACAAAGAAAAGTCCTTAACCCTGGCACTAGACAGACAACTCAGCTTATTGTTGCTGATCAATGTCGTAGAACAATGGAGACAGTAAAGACTGCAAGATGCTGGGAATCATTGTCAGTAGACGTGAAGCTGGAAAAGCACAGCAGGCCAGACAGCACCTGAGGAACAGGAAAATCAACCTTTTGGGCCGAAACGCTTCATCAGTTCTGGGGAGGGGAGGGGGTCCAGAGGTATAGAGAGGGAGGGTGTGGGACTGGGGCAAGGGTAGGTGCAATGGTTATAGGTGGATGCAGGTATGGGGTTATTGTGATATTGTTATCCTTCCACATCCATCAGAGATTTACCTGCACTTCCACACATGCCATCTACTGTGTCCATTGCTCCCGATGTGGCCTCTTCTACACTGGGGACACAGGACCCCAACTTGCAGAACATTTCAGAGAACATCTCCAGGACACATGCATGAAACAACTCCACCACCCAGTGGTCGAACACTTTAACTTCCGCTCCCACTCTGCCAAGGGCATGCAAATACTGGGCCTCCTCATCTTCCGCCTTGAGACCCGCCAACCACATGGTATCAATGTGGATTTCACCAGTTTCCTCATTTCCCCTCCTCTCCCCCAGATTATCTCAGATCCAACCTTAGGCACTGCCCTCTTGACCTATCCTACCTGTCCATCTTCCTGCCCACCTATCCATTCCATCCTCCTCTCCGATCTATCACCTTTACCCCCCCACCTTCATCTACCTATCTCATTCTCAGCTACCTGCCCACCAACCCCAACCCCCTCCTATTTATCTCTCAGCTGCCTTGGGCCCCAAGCCTCATTCCTGATGAAGGGCTTATGCCTGAAACGTTGATTCTCCTGCTCTTCGGATGCTGCTTGACCGGCTGTGCTTTTCCAGCACCACACTCCTCAATTCAGTTATTGTGATTGGTCAGAGGGAAGGGAGGAGTGGATAGGTGAATAGGAAGACAGGTTAGGTCAGGTCAGGGGGGAGAGGGGGAAGGGTGGGGCTGGACATAGGATGAGACTGCGGGGGTGAAGGGGTTTTGAAGCTGGTGAACTCGCTATAGAGGCCATTGGGCTGTAAGTTCCCCAGGTGAAATATAAGGTGTTGTTCTTCCAGCTTCCATTTGGTCTGACTCTGACAGTGGAGGAGGCCAAGGATGGGCATGTCACTAGAGGAGTAGGAGGGGGAATTAAAATGGATGCCAACCTGAAGATCAGATTGATTGACGTATTCAGAGCACAGATGCTCAGCGAATCAGTCTGTGTTTGGTCTCCCTGATATACAGGAAATCATGTTGGGAGCAACGGATGCAATAGATGAGGCTGGTTGAAGTGCAGGTGAATCTCTGTCTGATCTGGAAGGATTGTTTGGGGCCTTGGATGGAGGTGAGAGGGGAGGTGTTGCACCTGTCATGGTTGCAGGGAAAGGTACCGGGTGTGGTGGAGAAGTTGGTGAGGAGACTAGAGTTGATGAGAGAGTCATGGAGTGAATAGTCCCTGTGGAAAGCGGACAGAGGTGTGGAAGAAAATATTGTTTTGGTGGTGTGGTCTGACGTAGGTGCTGGAAATGTCAAGGATGATGCAATGGATTTGGAGGTTGGTGGAGTGGTATGTGAGGACTAAGGGGAACTCTATCCTTGTTGGGGGAAGGAGGCGAGGGCAGACATGCAAGAGATAGAGGAGATGCAGTTGAGGGTGTCCTTAAATATTGAGGAGGGGAAACTACAGTTTCTAAAGTAGGAGGATACCTGGGTTGGCCTGGAGTGGAATGCCTCATCCTAGGAGTAGTTGCGGAAGGGTGAAGGAATTGGGAGTATCATCTTTGCAGGAGGTTGGGTGAGAGGAGGTGTAGTCAAGGTAGTTGTGAGAGGCAGTGGGTTTGAAATTGATATCAGTGATGAGTTGATTTCCAGAGATGGAGTCAGAGAGGTCCAGGAAGGGGAGGGAGGTTCAGAAATGATCCAGGTGAATTTGAAGGCTGAGTGGAAGGTGTTGCGAAGTTGCTGAACTGCTCGAGCTCGTCATGGAAGCACCAAAGGAGTCTTCAATATAGTGGAGGAAGAGGTGAGGGATGGTGCTGATGTAGTTGTAGAAGAGGGACTGTTCCACGAATCCTACAAAGAAGGAGGCACAGCTCGGGCCAATGAGGGTGCTTATGGTCATCCCTTTGGTTATTAGGAAGTGGGAGAAATCAAATGAAAAATTGTTGAGGGTAAAGACCAGTTCTGCTAGGTAAATGAAAGCAAGTGGAAGTGGACTGATTGGCTCCACAGGCCCTCCATGCGGGGGATACAGATGTAAAGGGTCTGTATATCTACGGTGAAGATGAGGTACTGGAGACTGGGGAAATGAAAGTTTTGGAAAAGGTGGAGGGCATGGGTTGTGTCTCTAATGTAGATAGGGAATTTGTGGACCAAAGGTGAAAGAACAGAGTTGAGGTAGGAGAAGATGAGCTCGGTGGGGTAGAATCAGGCAGAGACAATGGGTCGACTGGGGCAATCAGCTTTATGAATTTTGAGTAGGAGATAAAAATAGGTGGTGCGGGTTTGGGGAACTGTCAGGTTGGAAGCTGTAGATAGAAGATCTCATACCTTGCTCTCAAAGTGACCCTCTCCACTTACAATGCAAACCATGAAGCGGTAATCACAAGACATAGCAGGCCAGTGTCAAAACAAATAGGAAAGGCAGTGATTTTAATTTCAAACACAATATTGCACTGAAACTTTCTGTCATAGATTATAATCCCGGAAAAGAGACCTTTCGGCCTCTCAGTGTGTGCCAGTCATCAAGAAGCTATCTACTCTAATCCCATTTCCCAGCACTCAGCCCATAGCCTTGTTTACAATGGCTTTCCAAGTATTCAACTAAATATTTTTTAAACGTTTGTGATGGTTTTTGCCTCTACCACCCTTTCAGGCAATGAATTCCCAACACCAATCACCCTCTAGGCAAAATGTTTTTTTTCCTTAAATCCGCTCTAACTGTACAGGTGAACAATACACTGTGCCATTTTAAAAACAAATTTTACTACCACTAATACTTCTACAAGAGGGTGCAAAACCAAAGCCAATTCCTCTACTCCCAGAACTCCTTAAGAATACAAGTCAACTTTTAGTTAGCAGCCCTTAGGATGTGGCACTGCCATATTGTGGTGTCAGAATCGAGTGGAACATTCTTGAGACTTCCTATGACCTGAGGTGTTAACTCTGTCCTTGTCCACAGATACTGACTGACCTCTGAGAATTCCCGGCATTTTTGATATTTTGGTTTTCAGATGTTAAACATCTGCATCTTGTTTTTGTCCATGTTTTCATCCCTTTCTTTGAACCTGAGGGAATACCAATTCCACAGAGGAAAGTGGAAAATTTCCCTTATTGTCTGTACAGATATTATTAAAAATCACATGATATCAGGTTATAGTCCAACAGGTTTATTTGAAATTGCAAGCTTTTGGAGCCCCATTCCTTCCTCAGGTAGCTAGTGAGAAGGAACACAATGCATCTTAAGTGTGAAACCTTGCTTTGAGTCTGTTTACGTCTCAACCTGGAGTCAGACTGGTTTCATTTCCAAAGTAGGAATTTACAAAATGTCACATTGACTGACTACCTACAGATCGTGCACTTTTTGAACAAAGTAGAATGTAACTGCAAATACAAATTCAACCCATAAATTTGTATGTGTGCTTGCGTGTGAGTGTGTGTGTCTGTGTGTGTGAGATTGAGAGAGAGTGTGCACGAATGTGAAGGAGTATATGCCTGTGAGAGAGTGTGCATGAGTGTGAGTGTTTATGTGTGTGTGAGTGTGCGTATATGAGAGAGGTTCTGTGTAAGTGTGTGTGTGTTTGTATGAGTGGGTGTGTGAGTGTATAGTATGATGGGATCACCTGTAGTGTGGCATGAAACCAAGATTCTGGTTGAGGCCGTCCCCATGGGTACCGAATGTGGCTATCAGCCTCTGTTTGGTGACTCTGCGTTCTTGCGTATCCTGAAGTCTGCCTTGGAGGACGTTTACCCAAAGATCTGAGGCTGAATGTCCTTGACCGATGAAGTGTTCCCCCACCACCTGGCTATTGTTGCAAAGTGTCCATTTATCCATTGTAATAGCATCTGTATAGTTTTGCCAATTTACCAAGGCGGACTTCAAGATACACAAGAATGCAGAGTCGCTGAACAGAGCCGATAGCCAGATTCGGTACCTATGAGGACAGCCTCAACCGGAATCTTGGGTTCATGTCACACTACAGGTGACCCCATCATACTATACACTCTCACACACACACTCTCATATATTACCTCACACTCATGCACACTCTCTCTCAAGCAAACACACATTCACATGCATGCACACACTCACAAGCACACTTCACACACATATACTCCCTCTCAAGCACACACATATGTACACACACACATAGAAAGTCTCTCTCTCTCACACACACACACATAC
>NC_057711.1:103642784-103745781 GCF_004010195.1 Chiloscyllium plagiosum | reverse complement strand
AAAGTCTCTCTCTCTCACACACACACTCTCTCATGCACACGGACTCTGTCTCACATACATTCTACTTTGTTCAAAAAGCACGCAATCTGTATAAAGTCAGTCAATCTGACATTTTATAAATTCCTAGTTTGGAAATAAAACCAGTCTGACTCCAGTTTGAGATACAAACTGACTCGAAACAAGGCTTCACACCTAAAATACATTGCATGACCTGAGATGTCACCTTTATACTGACAAGTTATATTAGGGCAGTGACTTGAAAAAAGTTCTAGGATTTACATATTAATCAACCGAAGCCTACATCTCCATTCTCACTGATTAAAGATTTAATAGCCATTTAGGTGTGTTCCATACATTTGAATAAATTATTTGACCCTTTTATCTTTTACTGTGTCTGATGTATTCTCTCTCAGTAGCTACCTGAGAAAGGAGGGTGGCTCCAAAAGTTTGTGATTTCAAATAAACCTCCTGGACTATAACCTAGTATTGCGCAATTATTTACTTTGTCCACTCCAGCCCAATACCAGCACCTCTACATCATACACAGATATAGACAGGGCTGTCCTTTTTCATATCCTGACATTGTATGTTATTGTTTTGTGACACTGCAAGTGTACGCTTTTTAATTTATTCACTGATGTGGATTTTAGTGACCAGGCTTACAGCCATTGCCCATTCCATATTGCCTTGGAGAAGGTGATGGTGAGCTGCCTTCTTGAAGTGCTGCAGTCCAAAGTGGGTGTAGGAATATCCCAGTGCTGTTAAGGTGGTAGTTTGACCCAGTAACAGTGAAAGAATAGCAAAATAGTTCCAGGTCCTGATGGTGAATGATATGGATGGGAATCTGTGGGCAACAATATTAACATGTATCTGATGTCCCTGTTCTTCTCGATGGTAGACATTATGGGTTTGAAAGGTGCTGTCAAAGGAGCTACTGCGATCCATTTCATAATTCGTATATACTGCTGCTACTGAGTGTTGATGGAGGCAGTCACTGTTAAAGGTGATAATGTGGTGCCCAATCATGCAATATATCTTGTCAGAAGATGGTGCCAAGCTTCTTGATTGTTGTTGGAGGTGCACTCATTCAGCTGGGTCGGGAGTATTCCACCATACTCCTGACTATAGCCTTGTGGAAAAGCTTTGGGAACATAAGGGGAAGTTCATTTGCCACAGAATTCCGAGCCTCTGACCTGCTCTTGTTGTTTACACTGGTTCACTTTCTGGTCAACGGTAAATTCTAGAAGGTTGATAATGGAGAATAGAACAATGGTAACAACATTGAATGTCAACGGATGATGGTGATTCTCTCTCTTGTTGGAGATGGTCATTGCCTGTTACTTATTTGAACCAAATGCAACTTGCCACCTATCAGTCCAAACCTAAGTGTCACCTTAAGTTACAGATGGAGAGGTTTCAGTAAGGAGAAACATTTGGGGACTCATTCATTTCAGCAGGGGTTATGAACTGGGACAAGGAACCAGTTCTGAAGAAGAATCATAAAGGATTCAAAACGTTAACTCTGTTTCTCTCTCCTCAGGTGCTGCCAGACCTGCTGAGTTTCTCTAGCATTCTATGTGCGTGTTTCAGATTTTCAGCATCTGCAGTATTTTGTTTTTATACAAGGAAACAGTTCTTGTGTCTAAACGAACAATTATTCCATCTGCTGTAAGGCTTCTGGATCTAATGTAGTTCAGTACAACATTATCATGATGCTTTCTTCAAAATATTCTCCAGAATTTTGCGGACAATAGCTTTAAGTAAACTACTCAGGGAAAATATCCAAGGCAGTAAGTGTTCTGAATTCAGTTACTGAAAAATCCAAGTGTAAGAGTTTAATTTGTGGTTTACCTGTATCCTGTTTTGTATCACAGGTGCAAGACCCATTAACAGGCTCAAGCTGTGCTTTTATGGCATTTTATAATAAATAGATCAGAGATTCAATTACAAAAGTCAATGTTTGTTTTGCATGAACAAAGTAAGCAGTGTAACTCCTCAAAGGCTAACATAGAATCACTGATCTTTTTGATATATAGGAATAATCACAAACTCAGAAAATTAGTAAACAACCAGGAGAATAGTAAGAGTGCAGGAGGACATGGATAGACATGTGGATTGAGCATAGCAGAATAAATTCAGTGCAGACTGATATATTGAGGGTACCATAGTCCTTCTATTGGGCAACTCTCATATGAGGCTGGTGATCCTAAGGTTGAACAACCACCAGTCACTTCACTCTAATTAAAAGATAGCCCTATTGTCTAGTAGGACTATGATAACTTGACCTTTTTATTGTGGGTGAAGAATGAGGAGAGACAAAAGGGGAATTGAGGAACAGCAAGATCTGGAAATCATGTACATGAATCTTTGAAGCTGAAAAGTCTATTGGGAAGAACATAGAATAATTGCCTTTGTTAATAGAGTCATAGTGCATAAAATTAAGGAAATCCTCCTTCAATTTTCTAAACATTGTCTTGGCCACCGCAGAAAAGAGTGTCCAACCCTGAGCAACACATTTTTAGGATAGAGATTTATACCTTGAGGAGACTGCAGCGGGGATGAACCGGTTTATGTGTGGTTGTTATCCTGAGGACAAAGAAGCTTAAGAGGTGATTTGATCGAGTTGTTCAAAATCCTGAAAGGTTTGGCAGAATGAATAAGGAGGAAATTTCTCCAGTGACAGAAAGACTGGTAGCCAGAGGATATATCATTACGGTGACTGACCAAAGAACTAGCTGGCATGCCAGTGAGCTGTCATGATTTCAAATGTGCAGGTGGTGACCTCAGATTGAGTAATGATGTTCAAAAGGGGACTGGATAAATACAGAGGAATTGGATATTAATTGGATAATCCTTTCATAGTGCCAACACAGCTTCACGCAATATTCCTTTCTGTACCACCATAATTTGGCTATATTGTCACAGCATTGATAATGTGATCAATCATTCTGTTTTTACCCCCAATGCTCAGATTGATCACACAATAATTAAATGAGTGATGACTGAGTCATAAAATGCATTTGAGATTAAACATAGAAAATAGGTGCAGGAGTAGGCTATTCATAGAGTATTAGAGTCATTGAGATGTATAGCACCACCACCATTTAATATGATCATGGTTGATAATGCAATTTCAGTATCCCACTTCTGCTGGCAGAATGGTTGTTAATAGAGTCAAACAGTATTTGCAACTGTGGGTAATATTCCTAAAGTGATCAGGTGTAGGAGTGCTTGAAGATGGCTAGTAGGTATTGCAACATGCTTGTGGGAAATAATTACAATTTTACCAGCTTTTTATAAGTCTATTGCATTTGCTGTTCACAATGTGGTGTCCTCTACAATAGGGAGACAAAATGCAGACTGGGCCAATGTTTTATAAAACACATATGTTCTGTAAAGACAAATGACTTTACCTTTCGATTGCCTGGTGTCTCCATGCCAACATTTCTGTCTCAGGTCTGCTCCAGTGGGGCTCAGTGCAAGCTTGAAAAATAGCATCTCATTTTCACACTTGGAGACCCTATAGCCTTCAGGACTGAATATCAAGTTCAGTAACTTTAGGGGCTGAACACCTTCTCTCATGTCTTTTACTCACCGACACACATCAGGCCTTGTCATGACACTGGCTGCTTCAGTGCAAGCAGCCCATTTTTACCTGTCTATGGTTTCTGTGAGGAGATTTACTTTCTCCCCCACTCACCATTACCTATTCCTTTGCCTGCCCCACTCCCGGTGTCTCTCAGGGCACCAGTCCACCTATTGTTCACTCCTTTTTCCTCCCCATCCATCCACACTCCACCCCGTCTTCAGCATAAATACCACCTTTTCCTTGCTGCAATCAGTTATAAAAGGCCACACAGAACAAATATAGACCTTTTGGTCCACCTAGCCCATGCTGACCATAATTCCAAATCAAACTCATTCCACCTGCTTGGCCTGTATTCCTCCAAACAATTATTACCCAAGTACATATCCAAATGTCTTTTAAATGTTGTAACTGTACCCACTTCCAATACTTCCTCTGGTAGTTCATTCCATACAGGAATCATTCTGTGTAAAAAGGTTGCCCCTTATGTCTTTTTTTAAATCTTTCTTTTCTCAACTTAAACATATGCTCCCCAGTCTTGTAATCCCCACCCCAAGTGAAAGACACCTGTGATTCAACCTATTTACACCCTTCATTACTTTATAAATGTCTGTAAGGCCACCCCTTAATCACCTTCACTCTCGTGGAAAAATATCCCAGCTTATTCCATCCTCTCCTTATAACTTAAACCTTCCATTCCTGGCCTATCTTTTCTGAACCCTCTCCAACTTAGTAATATCCTTGCTATAACTCTGAAGAAGGATCACTGCACCTGAAACATTGACTCAGTTTTCTCCCCATAGATGCTGCCACACCCGCGGAATTTTGAAGCAATTTCTGTTTTTGCTTCTGTATGGCCTTGCTGTGAAATCTCAAAACTCCTTTGAGTTCCACTCCCAAGCGCCTCAAAGTCTGCCCAAAGCATTCAACTCACTCCCCAGCCCCTTACCCAAACCTCAGCTACACTATCCCCTTTCCCAATCCTGCTTAACCTTTAGTCATTGCATCCCATCCCCACCAATACCCCAAATGCAGACTTCTGGTATTTCTAAACCCCTTCCTGAATCTCTACCCCCCCCCCACCCTTCGCTGCCTTCAAACTTCATCCTCTCACCAAACCTAAAGGCGCCATCTCGATCTTCCTCTGGGGCATTATCCCAATTTTCAACTACTCGAACATCAAAAGCTGTAAATTGCCAAAACTCAGCTTTGTCAGTGTGAAAAGCCTGATTTCTTGATGTCTTATTATGGAAACACAATATCCTGCTGGGAGTAGAAGATCGGGAGTTCAGTGGAAATTTCTGGTATAGTAGCTGAAGATATTAAATGCAGCATTCATACAATTAAATTCAGAGTATTCCTCAATGACTAGTTGCTGAATGTTCATTTCAGAAGGCAGAACAAAAGAACAGAGTATTATTGAAATGGACAGAAACTGTTGTAAGCTGCAACCCAAAGGGACTTGGGTTACTTGTGCATTAAACATGGAAGCTGAAAATGTGTTGCTGGAAAAGCGCAGCAGGTCAGGCAGCATCCAAGCAGCAGGAGAATCGACGTTTCAGGCATGAGCCCTTCTTCAGTAAAGAAGGGCTCATGCCATTCCTGAAGAAGGGCTCATGCCCGAAACATCGATTCTCCTGCTCCTTGGATGCTGCCTGACCTGCTGCGCTTTTTCAGCAACACATCTTCAGCTCTGATCTCCACCATCTGCAGTCCTCACTTTTTCCATTAAATATGGAAAACAAGCACATAGGTGCAGCAAGTAATCAGGAAGGTTAATGAAGTGTTGACCCTTATTTCAAGGGAGTTGGAAGTTTTAAAAATTCATTTGTGGGATATGGGCATTGTTGGCTGGCCAGTGTTTATTGCCCATCCTCTAGTTCCCTTTGAGAAGGTGGTGGGAGGCTGCACTCTTGAACTGCTGCAGTCCACCAATGTAATCATGTGAAAATCCTACTATAATTGTACAAGGTGCTGGTGAAACCATGTCTGGAATACTGTGAGCAGTTTTGGTCCCCTTATTTAAGGAAATAAATCATTTCATTGGAGGCAGTTCAGGGAAGAGTCATGAGGATGAATTCTAATATGGGGTGACTGACTTATAAATAAAGGCTAAACAGGTGAGGCTGTTACTCTCCGGAATTCAGAATAATGGGAGATGATCTCATTGAAACATAAAAGATTCTTCAGGGCTTGACAAGGTTAATAATGAAAGGATGTTTCCCCTCATGGGGAGCCTAGCACCAGAGGACACAGTCTTAGGATTAAGGAATGCCAATTTAAGACTGAGGTGAAGAGGTGAAGAGGAGTTTCTTCTCTCAGTATCTTGAGAGTCTTTGGAACGTTTTGCCACGGTTAGGTATCAGGGTAGTGTCCTTTTGTTTATTTAATGCTGAGATAGCTAGATTCTTGATGGGTAGGGAAATCAAGGATTATGAGTAAAGGACAGGAAAGTGGACCTGAGGAATGTCAGATTAGCCATGATCCTATTGAATGGCAGAGCAAGCTCAAGGAGCTGAATGGCCTACTCTTGTTTCAATTTCTCATGGCCTTATGATGGAATCATATTTACAGCCAGTTTCATTTTACAATCATTTGATAAACCAATGTGTCTTCACCCTCTGAATCTCTAGTCTGACCATAAAAACAGTCTGAGTTAATGGCAATTGCATCCGTGATACCAAACAGGATACAGATAAATCTTAAATTAAACTTTTACTGCAGGATTTGTCATTGACTACGTAATCTGAGTACTCACTAATTTAAAGACAGTTACCCTGAGCAGTTGGTGGACTGTTGTTATGGTTGCCCAGTTGCTCCTAGAAGAATCTGTGTAGAAATCTTGCACCACGGTGATCGTTACATCACCCAGCAGAGCTGACCAGTCTCCAGCCTGCAGATCAGGTATAGAGTTCAATTGCCATCACCTTGTCCTCAGACACAACTGCTGGCTGACCCTGGGTGAGTCAGGCTTTCTGTCAAGGGTTTTCTACCTCCAGCATCTGTGCATCATTTCCACTGCCTGCTGAAAGTCACCCTGTAGCCCATAAGGGTTAGCAAGACTGCAACCAGAGCTCCCCTCCCACACACTGAGGCTGACATTTTCCTGATGGGTCTTCTAATCGCTTTAGCACCAACATCACTTTACAGCTGTAAATCCACAAATTTGGCCAAACTCCCCCAATCACACCACAGTACTTCTTATAACCTTACAACATCAGAAGAAGGGTCGTTTTGGTGCAGTGGTAGCACCTCTACCTCTGAGTCAGGCAGATTTTATTCAAGTCTTACCTGCTCCAAGGCAAGGTGATAATATCTCCGAATAGGTTAATCAGGCAAGTATGCATGCCAGCAGCAAACCATCTCTCCTAAAAGTTTAATTCACTTTAAATAACACTGGTGGCCTGATTCCTTAACGAGCTGAACAAGTATAAGATGACCTGTGCAGTTATGAATCAATGGATTGCTTGTGTATTAAATTAGCTTTGAGAGTGTCCGACCTCATAATCCAATTACTCTGCACTTGTGCCCCTATGAAGTGGGTGCTTCTTGTGGACTGCACCAGAAGTATTTAAGCAAATTGGATTTGAGTTTCATGTGAAGCATCACAATTTGTTGCCATTTCTGAATTTGAGGACTGAGATTATTGGTTCGCTTCTTTGCATTCTGAGACAGTTCAGCTCCAACATGAGCAGAAGCGTACCTCCTTTAATCACAGCCTTGACATTTCCAGAGTTTCCACGGAATGTGATGGGAACAATGGAGTGTTTCCAGGTGAAAGCAGAGCCTCATTGTGCACTCTGCCCGTTGAAATAATTGTGACATTGTCTCTCAGCATGAAGCCTCAAAATTGTAGCCCCACTACCGTTGTAGAGCTCTGAAGCTGATGGAAAGGAGCTGTATTATCTATGATCACTTTCCTTGCAACATTGAACTGGGTGTATTGACTGCTTCCATTTGATCTAAAAAAGATCCCTTGGGATTGATTAAAGTGGAGAAAAACTGTCCTGAGTAACAGTCAAGGTGAAGTCACTATAGTCCCACTCACTCATTAGAGAGAGAGATTACTGGTGGTAGTTTAAACTGAGGATCATTACACCTCAGGCAAGGGATGAAGTTGAGAATTGGGACCTTCTTAGCAACCTTAGCCAGTACAGGAATTGAACCCATGCTATTGGCATCACCTTGCATCACAAACCAGCCGTGTAGTCAACTGAACTGACCAACCTCTTACTGACCTGTTACTGAATCCCATTTATCCTGCAACAAAGAATAACTCATCCATCAGCTGTTCCCAGGGAATTTGGGAGGAGGCATTAAATTTCACCCAAAGAGTCAGAGGGAAAGCCTTTCATCCATCATCTCTATGTCAGCCTATCCTATTTCCCTGGTCTCTCCCTGCAATCCCAAAGATTTATTTTGCTCAAGTGACTATCCAGTTTCTTTTGAAATCATTGATTGCCTCTTCCTTCCACCTTTGTAGCTAGTGAGTTCCTGGTCATTAATACTCATTCCATAATAAAAATCTTCCTCCATGTGTTCCTACAGCACTGTTTAGTCATAACTCTAAACTCTGGATTATGATGGAATTAGAATGACTCTTTAGCATGGCTGACAGGACCTGATTCCAAGCTTCCTGCTCTGATTCCCAACGCTCTGATTTTGATGATGATGGGGGATATTGATAGGATGAAGAACCTGCTTCCTAACCTCCAGACCTTGCTGGATCCATTGTTAGGGTTGGTATCTCCTTCTCCACTAGCATCCTCACCTCCCCCCACACCCACACCCACCCACGATGCCCCTTGATAGGTGTCAAGGAGTCACATCAGCTTCTACATTTCTCTGTTTCAGAGTGCACAATAGGAGTTGTAAACCATGATCTGGATTTTGAAACCTTTTGAAAAATCAACATAATCCATCTTACCCTGTGGCCCCAAATCCTCTTCCTTGTCCCTTTATGTCTGCCCATACTCTCACCCACCTCCCACAGTTCTTCATGACCTCTGTGCAAGCTCATTGCCGTCCCATGCCTACTTACTCAGTACACACTGTATAACGAATCAAAGAACCTTATAATGATAATGGATTGTGGAGAGCTGCTCATAAAAGAAATCCATGCAGATATTGTTTTTTTGTAAAGAAAGATTTGTGTTCCAATGAACCTACAAAAGTTGAAATCTGACAGGTCACCAACAACAAAATTTTCAAATACTTCATACTTTTTTACATGGTGAAGATAAACATTGAGGCATTGACAAAATAGATCACCTAAAGAGCAAATTATTATAACCACTAAATATCAAGGAAATCAACAGTTCTCTATTGCTGTCAAAAAATAGCTCATTGCTCGGAAAAATATTTTATGTGTCTAGGCTCGTGGTATAGCATGCATAATGAGGATAGATCAAAATAAATTCCAGTATAGCTGAGTAGACTCACTACATGGACGAGGAGAAAGTGAGGATTGCAGATGCTGGAGATCAGAGTCGAAAAGTGTGACACTAGAAAAGCACAACAGGTCAGGCAGCATCTGAAGAGCAGGAGAATCAACGTTTTGGACATAACTCCTCATCAGGAGTATGTGGGAGTTTGGGGTGTGTAGAAGGAGGAGTGAGAGATAAATAGGAGGGTGCGGCGTGGGGGTAGGTCTTGGGGGGAAGATAGCTAGGAAGGTGAAAGATAGATGGAGGTAGGGAGTGATGATGATAGGCCAGAGGGGAGGGAGGAACTGATAGATGGACAGGTAGGAGAATTCAAGAGGATTGTGCCGAGTTAGAGGGTTGGATCTGTGATGAGGGGGATGAAGAAACTGGCGAAATTGACGTTGATGCCATGCGGTTGGAGGCAACTCACAGAACGTTTCAGGGAACATCTCTGGGACACACGCACCAAACAACCCAACTACCCTCTGGCTGACCACTTCAACTCCTCCAAGGACATGCAAGTCCTGGGCCTCCAACAACACCAAATCCAAGCCACCCGATGACTGGAGGAAGAACGTCTCATCTTCCACCTTGAGACCTTCCAACCACATGGCATCAACTTCAATTTAACCAGTTTCCTCATTCACCCACTCCCCAACTCATCCCAGATCTAACCCTCCAACTCAGCACCACCTTCTTGAACTGTCCTACCTGTCCATCTTCCTTCCCACCTATCCACTCCACCCTCCCTCCACCCTCCACCTCCATCTACCTATCCTCTTTCCAGCTACCGACACCCCAGCCCCAGCCCCACCCTCATATTGATCTCTCAGCCCCCTTCCACCCCACATTCCTGATGAAGGGTTTATGTCCGAAACATTGACTCTCCTGCTCCACGGATACTGCCTGACCTGCTGTGCTTTTCCAGCACCACTTTTTTCAACTCACTACATTGACTGCAATCCTTGTCACTGGGTGGTCCTATGTGGGGCACAGACATTATTCTGGAAAATCCTGTAGTGATGTCCTGGGTCTGAAATGATTGGCCTCAAACAGCTGCATGCACTTTCCTTTATGTTATATATGACTCCAACTGTTTTTCCTCAATTTCTATTAACTTCAGTTTTTCTTGGACTCAGTCAAATCATGCCATCATGTGAAGAGCAGTCTCTTTCACCTCAACTCTTAAGATCCATTACTTTGTCATTATTTGGAGAAAAACACTTTAAATGAGGTCAGGAGCTGAAATGACCTTGGTGAAACAAAAACTGAGCATCAGCATGGGCATAAATGCCACTTCACAGTAATCAATGACCCCCATCTATCACTTTGCTAATGATTGCGAGTAGACTGATGAGGGGGTAATAGGCTGAGTTAGATTTTCTTCTGTTTTTTGTGGTCAGGACATACCCGAACAATTTTCCATATTGGCAGGCTGATGCCTGTGTTGCAACTGCACTTTAAATTTGTATCAATGCTGTGACTGCATCGCTAATCCCATAGATTTATATTTTCCAGTCAGTCAATTGTGTGGCATGATGGTTACAGTCTGTGATTTATCTGGAATTGGAGGTGGAAGGAGTGCACGTGGCTTTTCAGCTTAGCTTCAGGTAGACTGAGAAACGGACATAATGTTCTTCAATGTTCCATTTCGTTAGTTTCAAAGCAATTGTAAAGTAACACAGTGTGCTGATGGATTCCCAAATGTTTATTCTTTGCTGAGTGTAGAAAGTAAAAGCACACAATGACACAGTCAGAATGAGAACAATATTACACACAAAGTTACCCAGGGATTATCTTTCAAATTCTTCCTCTGCAGTCACTGCATGAATGTGATTTCCATATTCAAATTCTCTAGAGACATATATATATATATAATACCCCCTGAAGCATGCTATTGGGGCAACAATTACCCTTAACTCAAATACATCACTTTGAAAGGTTCCCACTTGGTTATGATTAGATTAGATTACATTACAGTGTGGAAACAGGCCCTTCGGCCCAACAAGTCCACAACGCCACGGCGAAGCGAAACCCACCCATACCCTTACATTTACCCCTTACCTAACACTACGGGCAATTTAGCATGGCCAATTCACCAGACCCTGCACATCATTTGGACTGTGGGAGGAAACCGGAGCACCCGGAGGAAACCCACGCAGACACGGGGAGAACGTGCAAACTCCACACAGTCAGTCGCCTGAGGCGGGAATTGAACCCGGGTCTCAGGCGCTGTGAGGCAGCAGTGCTAACCGCTGTGCCACCGTGCCGCCCACTCTCCTACTTTGGAAACTGCAGATAGTCTACAATCAGTTTATTAAATTCAGGCAAACCAATGAATTTATTTATATGATATTATACAGAAATGCATCACTCAATAAAATGAAGTGTAAAACTTGAGCTACCTTTGAAATTGGCTGTTTATGTCCAATATATCTGATGTGTAGCCAGTGTTACCCATGTTATTCATTGGCTGCATGTATCATTGTAACAGCAGAAAATTGCACATCTTTGATATGTCTTTAAGGTCACCTGACTTCTCTTAATATAAGAATGAGCAGAAGTAGGCCATTCGGCACTTTGAGTTTGTTCTGCCATTCTGGTGTGCAAGAACATCATGGCTCATCTGAATGTATTTTGAAGTTCACATTCCAATCCACAATTAGAGGGCTGACAGGGAATTCTGACTGTCAACAACAGGAACAACTCATCACTACAGCATTTCTCACTTCTCCATGCCTCACATTTTACACTCAACTTATAAATGCTTGACATATTGGTAAGTGTATACATTAGGAGAAAGTGAGGACTGCAGATGCTGGAGATCAGAGCTTAAAAATGTGTTGCTGGAAAAGCGCAGCAGGTCAGGCAGCATCAAAGGAGCAGGAGAATCGACGTTTTGGGCATAAACCCTTCTTCAGGAATGAAGAAGTGTATACATTAGAAGAGAAGCAGATGCTGTACAGTCTGACGTAGCAATTGTAGGAGTGAAGGGAACGTAACAGAATAATATACTTACTTTGAAAACTTTGGTGAGATTATTTCATCATTACATTCAAATCCTGTGTACAAATGCCATGGCTGTGAACATGGCAGGCAAATGTTCCTCCAAGAACTTCACGAGAATGGCTGTAATCCATTCAACCTTATCTCATTAAAGGAGGTTAAACTATGCAATCAGTTATAGATTAGATTCCTTACAGTGTGGAAACAGGCCCTTCGGCCCAACCAGTCCACACCAACCCTCAGAAGAGTATCCCACCCAGAACCATTTCTCTCCTAACACTATGGGCAATTTAGCATGGCCAATTCACCTGGCCTGCACATCTTTGAATTGTGGGAGGAAACCGGAGCACCTGGGCAGACACAAGGAGAATGCGCAAACTCCACACAGACAGTCACCTGCAGCTGGAATCAAACCTGGGACCCTGGTGCTGTGAGGCAACAGTGCTAACCAATGAGCCACCATGCCGCCCCATTTCAGTTTCAGTTTCAAACCACTGTACCATGTTCCAGAACCACTGTATAATACCCACTGTAACCATGGTAACTCAAAGAGCACACACATACATGCAACTTGATTTTAAATTGTTTAGTAAAATGCCAACAAAGCAATCTGAGTTTATTAATGTCTGTTACACATAATACAGGGTATCAATAAAACAAATAAAACTTTAACATTTGAATTTTTGATTGCATGTTCAGTCTGAGTATTAACTGTTTTGGATATCTTTCATGATACTTTAGAGAATATTTTGAAGAAAACCATAAGGCATAGGAGCAGAATTAGACTAGTCAGCCCATCAAGTCTGCTCCACCATTTGATCATGGCTGATATGTTTCTCATCCCCAATTCTCCTGCCTTCTCCCTGTAAGTCTTGATCCTCTTACAAATCAAGAAATTATCCAACTCCATCTTAAATATTTCTGTGGCAATGAGTTCCACAGATTCACCACCTTCTGGCTGAAGAAATTCCTCCTCATCTCAGTTCTGAAGGATTGTCCCTACACTCTAAGACTTCATTCCTCGTCTGTCCTCTGAGTGGAAACATCTTCTTCACATCAACTCGATCCAGGCCTCTCAGTATCTTTAAGTTTCTATGGGATCTGTCCTCATCTTTCTAAACTCCATCGAGTACAGATCCAGATTCCTCCACTGCTGCCTGTATGACAAGGCCTTCATCCCAGGATCATTCTTGTAAGCCTCATCTGGACCACTGCAATGCCAGCACATCTTTCCTTAGATACAGTGCCCAAAACTGCTCGCAATATTCGAAATGCAGTTAGGTTAAGAGTCTGGTGAAATTATTTCATCATTACATTTTGCTCTTGTTATTCAAGCTCTCGTGAAATTAATGCTAGCATTGCATTAGCCTTCCTAACTGCCATTTGAACCTGCATTTTAAGAGAATCCAGAACTCGAACTCCCAAGTCCCTTTGTGCTCCAGACCTTTGAAGCCTTTCCCCACTTCACCTCTATTCTTCCTACTAAAGTGCATAATCTCACACTTTCTGATATTGTATTTCATCTGCTACTTCTTTGCCCACTCTTCTAGCATTTCCAAGTCCTTCTGCCATCTTCCTGCTTCCTATATCTCTCCACTTATATTTGTGTCATCTGCAAACTGAGCAACAATGCCCTCAGTTCCTTTATCCAGCATGGTTCTAAAGTTAAATCCAGACGTATTATCACAAATGGAGTAATTGATGACTCAAGTACAGGGGGCATTTCTAAATGAATAAGCTAGTGGTATAAAGCCAAAATTTTGCTGCTTGTTAGAAATCTGAAACAAACACAGAGAATGCTGGAGAGACCCAGCAGATCTGGTAGCATATGCGGGTGCCTCCTCTTTAGACTTGACATTCTGAATAAGTCATAGCTGATTGGAAATATTAACTCTGTTTCTCTCTCCAGTGCAACCAGACCTGCTGAATAAACTCTTGCACCTTCCCTCTTACTGGAGCCTAACTAATGATTTCATCATAATGGACATCTCCAGTGTCAGGGCACAACCTACAATGAATGAATTATTGTCTATGGTAATGGTTCAAAAAGAGTTAAGTGTTGAAGCAGCATTAAAGTTCCAGCCCATCTAATGATGTCTTACAGCCTTTGAACAGAGGAGAATCAACCTTACACAAGGTCCAAATGGAGACAGGTGAATCATCTTTGTACTTTTGCCTAAATTGTCAATGTAAACTCTGTCTATTGGTGTCATGCAATAAGTAACATTTTGTTGTACACGATAAGGATTTTTTTTCTGGTTTAGGCTCAGCAGTGGTTTATCCTCTGAGCTGCTAATTAGATACACCCTTAAGAAAGCTGGAAGCACTCTACCCCAATCCTATCCACAAGCCACGAATAGTTAGTTCTGCAAAATATGACAGATATGATAAAGTAGATGTGTTCAAAAGACATACTATAGTCTAATAAGTGGTCCTATTATATTCACCACTGATGTTTCAACTGGCGGATATATAGATACAGTGTTCTGCAACGAGTTACTCCTACAATCCAGACACCATTATTTTTCACATATTTGCTGTTGATTTTCTCACTAGGGAATCTTCCAGAAGGAGAAGAAAAACAGTAATACATGGAAATGAACTTCCTGGTTGTACTGGTGTCCCAGTTTTGTATTATACATGATGAGTCAGAGCAGAATGTCTCATTCGCCAGTTTTCCTGACTTTCCTTCCAGTAAATAACTTCTGACTGGAAGAACAGCATGCTGACAAAATGTGAGCAGTTTCATTCAGCCACAGGTCCGTGCACCAGAACCAGTAACACTGATGGTGGTTAGACTGCTGCAGGGGCAGAGTGGTGTGAGACGGGGAGCGAGAAAGAGACTTTAGGAGACAAGGCACTTGCTAAGTGTGACAGAAGAAAGAGGCTCCAAGTTGCTGGGTAGCTGTGGGAATAGAGGCTTTGAGGAAGGAGTGAAAGAAAAATCTTCCCTTCCCATGTGGACACCTGCCCCAATGAAGGACTGCAGTTAAAGTGATAGAGTTCTGAACCTGTGGGGCCAGGAGTGAAGGAGGGTGTGTGAGTGAGGAAATGAAAAGAATGTGTGTATAAGAGAGGGGAGACAGAAGGTGAGAGTGAGCGGGGGAGGAGAAAGTTTGAGAGACTGTGTGAATGAAAGCAAGGATGAGAGATTGAGGTTTTTTAGATTAGATTAGATTCCCTTCGGTGTGGAAACAGGCCCTTCAGCCAAACAAGTCCACACCAACCCTCCAAAAAGCAACCCACCCAGACCCATTCCCCTAACTAATGCACCTAACACTACAGGAAATTTAGCATGGCCAATTCACCTAACCTGCACATTTTTGGACTGTGGGAGGAAACCGGAGCACATCCACGCAGACACAGAGAGAATATGCAAACTCCACACAGACAGTCGCCCGAGGCTGGAATCAAACCTGGGACCCTGGTGCTATGAGGTAGCAGTGCTAACCATTGAGCCACTGTGCCGCTGTCACACAAAACAGAAGCTGAATGCATGACATGCAGTATGTGAGCACAAGATAGTGTGTGAAGAAGGCATCAAGTGTGTTAGAGTGAGGGATCAAGTGTGAGAAGGAGATTTTGTGTATGATGGAGAATATGCATGCAAGACTGGGTGAGAGAGAATGTTTCAATGGAGGCAGTGTCTAAGAAATAGCATAAGAAAGAGAATCAGGCAAGGGAAACAAGTGCATCAGTAATGAAGACTTTGTGTAAATGGAAAAAGAACATGTTGGCAAAAGAGATAGTATGTGTAAGAGTGAACGAGAGAATGAGAGAGAGTGAGTGACAAAGATGGTGCATAACAGACAGTGTGATAGTGAGAGTGTTTCATTGCAGACTGCAAGAGAGGAAGGGAGTGGGTGAATGTGGGAGAGAGAGAGAGAGAGACAGAGTTTAAATGCAAGTGCATGAGTGAGAAAGAGAGACAGAGTGGAATCAATAAGGGTCTGAATGAAATGGGCTACAGCAAGAGATGGTACCATGTGGTTTGCAATATGGGAAGAATCACAGCTACAATTTGTTTTGTTTTCACTTTTGCTGGCTACAAATACGACCTCATCTTTGGAATTGACTGGCTGGTGGCTCAGTGGTTGGCACTGTTGCAACACAGCACCAGGGAGCAGGGTTCAATTCCACCCACATGCGTGGTGTTTGCACATTCTCCCTGTGTCAGTGTGCGTTTCCTCCACGTGCTCCAGTTTCCTCCCACAGTCTAAAGGTGTGTAAGTTAGGTGGATTGGCCATGCTGAGATTGTCCATAGTGCTCAGGGATGTGTAGGCAGGTAAGTGTGCAGCCATGGTAAATGCAGCATTACGGGATATGGTGGTGGGGTCTGTCTGGATGGGACACTCTTCAAAAGGTCGATGGTCCAAATAGCCTCCTTCTGCAGTGTAGGGATTCGACAATGATGCTTGCCTGTATGTGATGTCCCCTACTGGGCGATGACAAAATGCAGGTCTCCAGTCAGCACTGGGGGCTGGATAGCAATGATTTAGATGGTGTTTAGATGGAATGTAGCTGCAGACAGGTAAATTGTGTGGGGTGGTGTTTGGACAATTACTTGGATGAGAAATGGGTTGTATGTCTGAGAGATTGTCAGCCATGTAGGCTATGAGCCATGAGCAGCATGGTTTTGTGACTGATGTGCCAGTATGTTGTCAGTGAGGAACAACACCAACACTTGCCTCGATGTGCAATGTGGCTTTTTAAATATGAATACAAGGAATGCTAGTTTTGTCAAAGATATACACTGCATGGCACAATGTCCCAAGAACGGGTGGCAGGATGAGGCTAGAATAAGTCGAGAGTGTGGTTCTGGAAAAGCACAGCAGGTCTGGCAGCATCTGAGGACCAGGAGAATCGACGTTTCAGGCATAAGCCCTTCATCAGGAACGAGGCTTATGGGCCAGGAGGGCTGAGAGATAAATGGGGTGGGGGGGGGGCGGGGGGGCGGGGGCGGAGCTGGGAGGAAGGTAGCTGGGAATGTGATCGGTAGGTGAAGGTGAGGTGAAGGTGATAGACCGGAGAGGAGGGTGGAGCAGATAGGTGGGAAGGAAGATGGACAAGTAAAGAGGGCGGTGCCGAGTTGGAAGCTTGGGACTGGGATAAGGTAGGGGAAGGGGAAATGAGGAAGCTAGTGAAATTTTCCTTCCAACCTCTCTACTCCAGTCTCCTCTCCAAGGGATCACATTTTCCCCCTTCCACCTCCATCTACCTATCACATTCCCAGCTATCTTTCCCCGCAAGCCCACTCCCCTCCCATTTATCTCTCAGCACCCCCCAGCCCACAAGCCTCGTTCTAATGAAGAACTTACGTCCAAAATGTCAATTCTCCTGCTCCTCAAATGCTGCCTGACATGCTATGCCTTTCCAGCACCACATTCTCGACTCTGATCTGAGCATAGAACATAGAACATATAACAATACAGCGCAGTACAGGCCCTTTGGCCCTCGATGTTGCGCCGATCCAAGCCCACCTAACCTATACTAACCCACTATCCTCCATATACCTATCCAATGCCCGCTTAAATGCCCATAAAGAGGGAGAGTCCACCACTGCTACTGGCAGGGCATTCCATGAACTTACGACTCGCTGAGTGAAGAACCTACCCCAACTTCAGTCCTATATCTACCCCCCCTTAATTTAAAGCTATGCCCCCTCGTAATAGCTGACTCCATACGTGGAAAAAGGTTCTCATAGTCAACTCTGTCTAAACCCCTAATCATCTTGTACTATGTCAGCATAGTTCCTTCACTGCAGGTTTATGATTTTAAAAAAGCATCTTTTATTTGCTATTCTCACAATCACTGGACATCTCAAAGTTTTTAACAGTCAATAAAATAATACTTTTATTGAAATGTTGTAATATAAGGAATTGTAGCTTTAAATATGCTGAATGAAAGGAGCGCATTTACTGACTATGTGCTCAATTTCATTCTCCAACTCTTTTTTGGCTTCCCTTAACTTTCTCCTTCATTTTTCTCATGATGATCATTCCTCAGTGATGCCACACTGGTCCTTGCTAATCAAGAGAAACAGTCCTTTTTGAATTACTTGTTCAAATCTTTTCATAATTTTAACATCCTTTTTTGCAGGGCAGCTTCATTTGCTCAAGAAAAAGAAACAACATTATATTTACATTTATATTAATATAGATCCTTTGGTGTGATAACATATCCCAATGTACTTCACAGGAGCATTAGAAAACATAACATGACACCAAATCACATGAGGAAATATTAGATCAGATGATGAAAAAGTTTGTCAAAGAGTTACAGTTTAAGGTGTATCTTCAAGGATGAAAGTGAGGGAGAGAGGTACAATTCAAGAGTTTTGGTCTCAGCAAATAGCAGAGCAATTGAAATCAGGGAAGCTGAAGAAGTCAGAATTGAATTAGTGCATTATTTCCAGAGGGTTGTGGAGCTGATGGAGGTTGCAGGGGTAAGGAAAGTGAAGCCTTGGAGAGATTTTAAAATAAGGATGTGAATGTTAAAATGTTTGACTTGATTAGGAGCCAATGAATTGAGTGAGCTCGGGATGATAGAGGGACAGGGTGAGAACCAAGTCTCATACAGCAGGGATTTGCATGGCCTCACATTTACAAATGTTAGGAGGACGAAAACCAAACATTTACAGCCAGTGAAATATGGTCACAATGTTCCTTCTGAAGAATGTCCCCATTTTCTATTTCCATATTATACTGCAGCTTTCAAAGATTCCCATTGTCCATTATGTGGTCTTTTCGATTCCTCAGTTATCCGGAGTAAAGAACTGAAAGATAAACGGTGACGTCTATCAGGACTGTAACAAAGCTCCAGACGTAAACCACATGTGAAGATGATGTAGAACAGCCAACTTATGGCACTTCTTGGCTCCAGGTGAACACGATGTTCCATTGCAGACATTCTGGACATCATGACATGGTGTTCTAACCACCACATCCAAACACAATATGGCTCCACTGTCCCTCTCTCATCTACACATTCTGTGTAAGGTGAGCAAATCTTATTCTGCTGAATCTTCACAGCATCATGAGGGCCTCTGTGGCTGGAAGTTCCACAATAGGGGGTAGGTTCACATCCTGAAGGTCGATGCTGGTCATGGGCTTCCAGACATGTGTCCCTCAACCATTTGTGGAGCAGCCCTTGGTGCAGTGGGCACAGGGATAACCACAGCTTCTGTGCTCGGACCCACTGGGGACAGTCCCAAAGAACCAATGTGGGCAAACTCAGAAACAAAGCAGCTCCTCAGTCATGTGACCATTCCACCATCACAGCACACACAAGTAATGTTTGAACAGCATCCACTAAACATTGGGACAGGGACACATCTGACAAGGAGAGCAATGCAATGCCTTAGCATGGATCTTTCACACGGTTGACCTGAATCCGGTGCTCAAGCCTTTTGGCACAATTTTTTTAAAATACAGATTCAAATACAATTGGAGTTTGTATTTGAGGTAGCAAATAATGATAATTTCTCCCCTAACCCTCACATTATCAAAGAAAATGGTTTTGTGGGAACGAGAGAGACTCACGTTTGGTATGTTGCCTCCCAGGTGCAAGGGTACGTGATGTCTCTGAGCTTCCAACCTAGCTCCCTGAAAGCCTGTCTAACATCCTCGGCACTCCTCTTACCTATGTCGTTGGTGCCAATATGGACCACGACTTCGGGCTGCTCCCCCTCCCCCTCCAGTACCCGGAAAACACGATCAGAGACATCACGTACCCTTGCACCTGGGAGGCAACATACCAAACGTGAGTCTCTCTCGTTCCCACAAAACCGCCTATCTGTGCCCCTAACTATCGAGTCCCCAATTACTACTGCTTTGCTCTTCTTCACCCTTCCCTTCTGAGTAACGGGGACAGGCTCCGTGCCAGAGACCTGAG
This sequence comes from Chiloscyllium plagiosum, assembly GCF_004010195.1. Taxonomy (NCBI): domain Eukaryota; kingdom Metazoa; phylum Chordata; class Chondrichthyes; order Orectolobiformes; family Hemiscylliidae; genus Chiloscyllium; species Chiloscyllium plagiosum. Next base: position 103,725,869 of record NC_057711.1, on the reverse strand, counting down.
CCCCTTTACTTACCCCTGGTAAGTCATCCCCCCCACAAGTATCCAAAACGGTATACTTGTTCTTGAGGGGAACGACCGCAGGGGGTCCCTGCACTGGCTGCTTCCTCCCAGTCCTCTCCTTCGCGCTTTTAAAGGAGGAAAATACCTACCCAGGTAAGCTTACACTAACTGCTTCCGGGTCTCGGCTGCCCCTCTGGTCGTCGTCACTTCCCCCTGGTGCTCCCCCTCTTTCTGTGAAGAGAGAGTGAAAGAGAAAAAAAACACCGCTGCCCGCTACCGGTAAGTACTTTTAAAACCAAACGGTCTTACCTTCGCTGCTGCTCGCACTGGAAATCTGCAGACTTCACTTTCTCTTGAGGCTAGAATGAGGCAGGTAGTTAATAAGTTAAGTTTGTAATAATATGATGAGAAATCTTGTTAGGCCTCACAATGAGGAGCCCTCTTGAAATCTCAACAAAAATGCCACTTCAAAAGGGTAAGGATCAGCCTATAGAGTTTGAATGATGGAATGTGAATGTAGAAAGATTCTGAATGAGAGAGGTTGTGTGTGTGTGAAAAAAGGAGTTGGTTTGAGAGTGAAGGAGGAAGTTTGAAGTATTTGTAGGAAATGGAGAGTGAGAGAATATATGTTCCTTTTGTGTGACACGGACCCACCCGCACGCACACTTGTACATACATACACGTACACAACTTTCTTTTTGTTCTCCTCCTACCATGAAACCCATCTCCAAAGCAGGCTGGGAGAAGTGCAAAACACAGATTGAAAGTCAATTTGTTTCCAACCCCCTCAAAACCAGCTTGGATTGTTCATCACCAAGGGTAAATTGAGGTCAGTGTCATTAAAATCCAACCCTCTTTAGCTCAACCCTCATTCCCCATCTCCTTTTCTGGTGGTTGGGTCTACTGGTCTACCTACGTCTAGCTCTGCTTCTTAGCTCTCAAGGCAAAAAGTTAGTTCTGCTGCTTGACTGAATGTTTAAACGTTATTTTTATTCATTACTCATTTATTCAAAATATCATTGTATTTCTTTGGATTTTATTCTGAAATGCATAATTGTAGCAAGCCTCACCTTTCTGAAATTTGCCCCCATCCCAAATGAGAGAAAAAGTGAACGGAGTCTCCCTGTGTGAAAAAGTTGGGCAAGTCCATGATAAAGGGTGGCCATCTGTCTGCCTCATTAGAATGAAGAGACAAAGACCATCCATGTTTACCCCCTTGACATCTGTAATGTACAGGAGGAAGGAATCCAATGGTGACTGTAATGTCAGTACTCAGCTATATGTTTTTTCTCCCTTTTCCTGAAACTCTCCAATGACTGTCAGTGAGTGGGACCTCCCAACTCAAATACAGATTCCTTCTAATTGAAATAAAATAACTTTTTAAGTACCAAGAATTGGCCTTTTAGACCGAAAAACGTTAACTTTCTGCAAATATTAGTTGGTTCCACCATTTGGTTCCACAGCACAATGACAGAGGGAAGTCTGTGTGACCTCATCATTCTTTGTTTGGAACAAAGGCAAACTAGTGGCTGGAATCTGCTACTACATGCCTGCATTTCTAAAAGACTCAGGATCATCAAAAACTCGTACAAGCGTTGCAAAAGGGAAAAATAAAGCAAAATACAAGTAGGAAAATTAAAATGCCAAAAACACGCTAAGGAAAAAAATAATCAGTTCTGCGCTTTACTTCAAAAAAGAAAATGTGACTGACCTTCATCAAGTAGTCAAGCCTAAACACTTAATTATGTTTAGGGACAGAATAATATACTTGTTGAACTTTAGCTATTCAAGTAACATATGCAGCTTTATTTTGTTGATCAAATGGTAAGTGATCCTCAGAAGAGATCACTGAAAATTATCAGGAAGGAGAGTCTTTACAGTATGAATGCCTCCAAACTTTCCAAGAACATTTAGAAACATCCAGAAAACATCTGTGGAGTTGAAGACTAGTTCAAAGTAAAAACTTTAACAGCATTAACAGATTCCAACAGACTTACAGAAACCTCAAGAGTTTATTGATGTGCTGTTGCAAGATGACACAGAAAGGGACATGAGTGTGATTTTTCTGAAGAATTCTCAGAGAGGTTGATCATGTTAGTAATTGCCTCTGAACTGAGGGAAAGAGCTTCTGCGCAAGTGAAAAGGCTATATCATTAGTGCTTTGCTCGAAGATGGATGCTAGTATGAAGCCATGGTGTCTGGCCAATAACTATGACATGTTAACTCAGCCGACACTATTACTATGGTCAACACAACAAGATCTATCAATGATGTGATTATCGCACAGCCCCAAGCACTGTCCAGCATTTCTTCACATCTGTAATGTATGTGTAAGCAAAGGATATTGGTCAATCATATGGAGGAAATCTGAACAGAACAAAGCATGGGCAACTGACATGGCAGTACCACCCCATGATTCTGGCAGCAAAAAAGTCTTATGAACATGTGCAAACACAAGCACATTGATAAAGTGCACAGTCAAGTGGCAAAATTGGAAGACGATCAAGCTTGTCATTTTGTTATCCTCACATACCATCTCAATAATGTAAGGTGGTCAGAAGCATTCATGAATATTAACATCATTTATATCAAAAGGCAGGTCATTATACCCTTAAAAGCTAAAGTTGACACAGAAGCTAGTGCCAACCTATTACTACTGTGCAACCTGAAAGACATAATCACCAGCAAGTGCTCCATGGAACAGCATACGTGAAACTATCTCATGCATACAACAAATCTCCAATTGTACGCAATGTTACAATTACTATTATATCACTATGTACTATGTTACTCACAACTAGTTCTTATGTTATGAGAGATAACCAAAGTATTGTTTCACTGGGTACAAATGCCTTGCTGGAAACAAAAGCACACAACATGGTGGCATATCAACGAGTATCAGTGGAAAAAGATTAAAGAAACTATTGGAACTAAAACTTGACAAATACCTGGTACATGACATCTTAGTGCTCAAAAAGAGGTCATTGCAAAGATAATGGATGTAATGGTCATGATTTTCAAAATTCCATAGATTACAGAATGGTCCCATTCAATTTGAAAGTTATCAAATGTTACAGTTGTATAAAGCAAAGAAGTGTGGAGAAAAAAGTAAATGCAAGTCAAGCCTGTTAGCAATCATTAGAATAAAATGATGGTATTTATTAATAAGGAAATCATGTCAATGCATTTAGAAAATCAGACAGTAATCAGACAAGTCTGAATCAGTTTTACAAAAGGGAACAATTTTTAGCAACTACATTCAAGTTCTTTTGAGCAACTCAGGATGCTAGAGGAAGCAAGGACAGAAATTGTAGAGGGATTGGTCATAATTTTCCAATCCTTCTGAGATACCGTCAAGGTGGAAGAGGACAAGAATATTGCATTTTTTTTAATAGATATTTTTATTGAAAAAAAGAATTTTTTTCAGAATTTGAATGAAATTACAAAAGTAATACAAACAAGTATAAACATCAATATAAAATTAAATAAATAAGAAAAAATAAATAATAACCAAAAAAAGGAGGAAGAAAACCCAACTAACTACTAATCTATCCTACAAACCACCAAAACATAAAATAGAATATCATACATTACTAGCAATAAACAACAAAGTAATTAAATAACTAGATACGTGCTCAAAATAGATTTTCATCAAGTTTATAAGAAAACCCGTATTTATACGGGATTCTTCCTCCCGGGGGTCCCTGAACAGCTAGACAAAAGCCCTGCACAGTATGTCCGAAATATCTGTGTCGATATAGTTCAAAAATGGCTGCCATGTTTTACAGAATAATTCCGTTTTTTGGTGCACCATATTTGTGAGGAAGTCAAGGGGGATATATACCATGACTAACGTGTGCCAGTTCAAAAGTCCTGGAAGGCCTTCAGCTACTCAATTCACTCAAATATTTTTCCTTGCACAGAAAGAAAGAATGGTAAGTAATTTCCTCCCATACACATCCAGGGAGGGAAAATCTGAAGAGCCCAAAAACAGGGGCACTGGATCCAATCTAAACTCCGTACCCAAGATCTCTGTCAAGGCATTTGCTACTCTATCCCAATAGCTATGGATCTTATGGCATGTCCGTAGACAATGTGTGAGAGTGCCAAATTCTATTTTACATTTAGAACACATTGGGATGCTCCTGCCTTGAATTTTGTGAGTCATTCAGGTGCCATATGAGCCCTGTAGAGTATCTTTAATTGAATAGCCTGAGTTCTATTACTAATAGAGATCTTTCTGGCATTCTCCCAGATGTACTCCCACATTTCTAATGAGACTTCCAATCCTAATTCTTGATTCCAGGTTTTAAATAATCATTCCATCTCCTTGGATACTTTATTATATAATGAGTGATAAAGAGTACTAACCGAGGAGGGGAGGGGGCATCAGCCATAGCACTCTCCTTTCCCTATCCGATTTGATTAGATTAGATTAGATTAGATTACAGTGTGGAAACAGGCCCTTCGGCCCAACAAGTCTACACTGACCCGCCGAAGCGAAACCCACCCATACCCCTACATTTACCCCTTACCTAACACTATGGGCAATTTAGTATGGCCAATTCACCTGACCCTGCACATCAATGTGACTGTGGGAGGAAACCGGAGCACCCGGAGGAAACCCATGCAGACACGGGGAGAACGTGCAAACTCCACACAGTCAGTCGCCTGAGGCGGGAATTGAACCCGGATCTCTGGCGCTGTGAGGCAGCAGTGCTAACCACTGTGCCACCGTGCCACCCACATTTGTAGGGACTAATTATCAGTGTGATCTTCTTTTGTATATAATCTCGTATTTGGAAATACCGAAAAAGGTCCCTGTTAGGCAGTCCAAATGCTGGTGCAACTGCACAAAAGACATCATAAGCTCCCCATCAAACAGGTCTCCCAAGCAGGAGATACGTCTGGACTTCCAAGTTTTAAATGTAGCATCTGTCACCCCTGGTTGAAATCCCGGTGCTCCCACTATAGGAGTATAAGGGGAGGCTTTTGCAGGTTACCCTCATCTTGTCACATTATCCTCCAGGCTTTAATTGTATTTAATAAAATAGGGTTTTACAGTAGTCCATAATAGCTCTCATCTTGTCCATACATAAATATTGATGAGGGGACATTTTGCTTGGGAGGTCTCAACGTCTAACCAAATTGATTATGGGTCACAAGAGACGCAATCAGCTACATAAGATAATAAGGGGCTTAATTGATACCTCCTAAAATCTGGAAAGTCCAGTCCTCCCCTTGCTTGTGGGAGCTGCAGCTTTTCTATTTTGATAAGGGGCCATTCATGATTCCAAATAAAGGAGCTGAGCCAGCCGTAGAGCTTACGTAACGCCTGTCTCGGCAGCATCAGGGGGAGCATTCTCATAGAATATAGAAGACGAGGTAGAATATTCATCTTAACCAGGGCCACCCTGCCTAACCAGGATATTGGGAGATCTCCACAGCACTGAGGGTCCTGTCTTATTTTCTCTAATAAGTGCACAAAATTAGCTTCATATAGCTGACCAAATACTGGTCGTGATAAAAATACCTCAGTACAGAAAACCTTTTAGTGACTATGAAAGGGAAAGCAAGATCCATTTGGTAAAATGGATACACTCCCAACGGCATGGCCTCAGATTTCACAAAATTGATTTTATAGCCTGAGAACATACCAAATAAATTGATCACTTGGATTAGGCAGGGCATGGATATCAAAGGATCACTTAAGAAGAGGAGGACATCATCCGCTTATAGAGTGATTTTATGTTTGCCCGATCAAACCCTTGGGGCCGTGATGTTAGGGTCAGTTGGTATAGCTTCCGCCAATGGTTCAATCACTAGCGTGAATAATAATGGTGAATGAGGACATCCCTGATGACAACACCTGCCAACACTAAAGCTATCCGAACTTAACCAATTGGTGATCACCAGTACTTTGGGATCATTATATAACACTGAAACCCATTTAGTAAATACCTCACCGACACTGAACCTTTCCAGTGTGTACAAAAAAATGGCCATTCTACCTGATCAAATGCCTTCTCTGCATCCAAGGAGACAGCTAAACCCGGTATTGTTCCCTGTTGACAGGCTTGTATCATATTTAAGACCCTTCTAATATTATTAGTTGACCTGCGGCCCTTTATAAACACCATCTGGTCATCTTTTATGCTCCAATCTTAATGCTAACATTTTAGAAAGAATTTTGAAATCCACATTTAGTAATGATATAGGTCGATATGATGAGCAATCTTCTGGGACCTTTCCCTTTTTAAGAATAAGAGAGATGTTTGCTTCTCTCAATGAAGGCGGGAGGCAGCCCTGACTATGTGAATAATTATGCATAATTATGAGTGGCCCAGCCAGTTCCCTATAAATTCTTTATAGAACTCAACCTGGAATCCATCTGGTCCAGGCGCTTTGCCACTCTGAAGCTGCCTAACCGAGTTGAGTACTTCCTGGGTTGTCAGGGGAGCATTCAAGATCAACACCTGCTCTGAGGTTAAGTCCAGAAGGGCCAAATTTTTAATATAAATTCTTTATAGAACTCAACCTGGAATCCATCTGGTCCAGGCACTTTGCCACTCTGAAGCTGCCTAACCAAGTTGAGTACTTCCTGGGTTGTCAGGGGAGCATTCAAGATCAACACCTGCTCTGAGGTTAAGTCCAGAAGGGCCAAATTTTTAAAGAAGGATTCCATCTTCTCAGTTCTATCCTCACAGTCCTGCGATTTATACTGTTCAAAATAGAACTTTCTAAAGGCTGTATTGATCTTTTTATGATCACAAATCAGGGTACCAGCACTTTCTCTAATGGACGTAATGGCTTGAGAAGCCTTTTTTCTTTCCAGTAAGGTATCCTAAGTATCTGCCAGGCTTGTCACCATATTCAAATAATCTCTACTTTGCGAATAATATTTCCCTCTTTGCTGTTTGGGTAAGTACGGTATTCAAGGCTGCCCTAAGGGCTGTGATCCTTTGTAGCTTAGTTTTGGAAGGCCTGTTAAGATGCATTGTCTCAGCTGCCTTCAAGCGAGCCTTGAGCAGGCACTGTTGCTCTCCCTTTTGTCTTTTCTGGGTCGCAGAATATGAAATGACCAGGCCTTGTGCATATGCCTTGGTGATCTCCCACATCATCGATGGGTTACTGGCCGTGCCTGAATTAAGTTCCCAGAAGGTTTTGAATTCCTGCAAAAAATGCTTTATAAATTTGCTATCCTTCAATAAGAACGGATCCATATGCCAATGTCGGGAGTCTATCCCATCATCCCTAGTCTTGACTTCCATATATAATTCGGCATGATCAGAAATAGCTATATTACTTATTTTACAAGACGGTATGGAAGTCAAAAGGGTCAAGGGGGCAAAAACATAGCAATTTAGGTATGGCACTTGTGTGGGTTAGAGTAGAAAGTAAAGTCTCTACCCCGGGGGGTGAAGTCACCTCCATACATCTACTAGCCCTAGCTCCTTATTCAGATCTGCCAGTTGTCTAGATCTCAGATATATGCCCATATTGCTCTTAGATATCCTATCTGTCTCTGGGTCCATAATACAGTTAAAATCTCCTCCTATAATTGTATGGTGGACTCCAAAAGCCATTCACTTAGAGAACGCTTCCATTACAAATTTAAAGGGATGCGTCAGGGGGGGCAATAAAGATTCAAAATTCCATATTCCTCTCCATATATTAGGGCTTTGATCAATATATACCACCCAGACTCATCTTTTATCTGGCTTAACATTTGGAAAGGAAGATTCCTCCGAATAAGAATGGCTACTCCCCTATTTTTTTAACTGAAAGATGAGAAAAAAGCTTGATCAAATCCACCCTGTTGTAGTTTTAAATGTTCTTTGTCAAGTAGGTGTGTCTCCTGTAAGAGAGCTATGTCAACACTTTCTTTTATGAGACTTGATAATATATTTTTTCTTTTGATTGGTGAATTACTCCCCTTGACACTCCAGGTGCATCAGCTAAGCGAATGGTTAGCCATGATCGTCCAGGCAAGCCCGAGACCCCCCCCCCCAGGAGGAAGAACCCCACTCAGAAAACCTTGAATAAAGACCATAGGAAATTCACAAATACAAAAATTCTTTAAAATATTTAAACCAACACAATTAAAAGCTATTCTTAAGTTAAAAAAACAAGGCAAAACATATTTGAAAGGAGACTTTCCCCCTTGCTCCCAGGGGACATAACTACCTATCGATAACCCCACCATAACCTCTCCTCACTAGGGCCCTGCCCTAGGCCCAGGCATTGTAGAATAGAGTAGACAAATTCAAGTACTATTTTATAAAACCAGAGCTAAAAGAGAGTAACCAACTCCCACCCCCACACCAACACCTGGGTGCGTTTAGCAAACACAGTACAAAATAGAAATATATAAAATTACAAAATTACAATCCTGGCAAGTATTAGGCAACTAAGTAAAATGAGAAACGAGGAAAACCACGTTCTTAAGAAAAGGGCAAGACAAAACAAACCTCCCTCACCCACAAATCGAGTAAGCCACTCAAACTATACAAAGGAAACCAAAGGAAGAGAAAAGAACAAGCCTCCCTCCCCCACCCCCAGGGAAAGATGAGTGGAAGAAGGATGAAAAAAAGAAAAAAAGGGGTAAACAAAGGGGAGGCAAAATAAAGTCGTTATCCATATGCTTCCAGTCCTGCAATCTATTTGAGAGAGTCCAAGAATTCTTTTGCTTTTTCCGGTGACTCAAAGTTATAAACGGATCCTCCATGGCTGAAGTGCAGTGTTACCGGATAACGCACGGGGTTTTGAATATTTAAGTCTCTCAGACGCTTCTTCACCTTATCAAATGCCCTCCTCTTGCAGACCACAGCTGGAAAGAAGTCCTGAAATAACATTATTCTGGAGCCCTTGTGCATCATGGCCTGGGGATCCTTCCCCAGGACGCTGGAGGCCTCTAGGAGCATTTGTTTTTCTTTGTAGCATTGGAGTTGTATTAGAACCGGGCGGGGGCGCTGGTCCGTCCCAGGCCTGCATACAGCAACCAGGTGGGTCCACTCCACCCACACCCAGCCCGGTCCCAACTCCAACTTCAATAATTGTGGGAACCATCGCTCCAAAAAGCTGGCCTTCCTATTCCCGTTCGGGAAGGTCCAGCAACCAAATATGTTTCTGACGGCCCCGATTATCGAGGTCATCAATGCGCTCCTCCAGAGTCCGGATTGGCTGCTCGAGAGCACAGACCTGACTTACGGTCGACTCGGCAGCCATCTCTGAGACTGCGGCGCGTTGCTCCGCCCCTCCGACACGCTGCTCAAGTTTCTCAACCTCTCAGTCATGCTTTTGCAGCATGACTGAGGTTGACTCCCATCTGGACCGGGCCTCCTCGATGGATGTGTCGATCTTCTCCTGGAGCTTGTTGACCTCGGAGATCAGGCTCGCCTCTGCAGGTAAGTCCCCCGAGGCGGCCGCGGACATCTCCGCTGCTGCAGGAGGGGGTGGGGGAGGGGTCCCTGCCTGTTGCGAGCTGCGGGAGTTTTTGCCCTTAGTCATTTTAGAAACAACACCAAACTATCCAAGTTTGATGCAAAATGACTGACTACGCTGGGCATAAGCTATCTTAAATGATTTAAAGGGTGAGGTGAAGGCGGGTGCCCTACTTTGCCCGAATCTTAGGCAGAGCACTACAGACTCAGACTTGCTGGGTCACCACCATCTTGGATCCCCCAAAATATTGCATCCTTGATAAAAATTACCAAGAGATAGTCCCAGGAACTACAGGTTAGTGAGTTTAACTTTGCTGGTGAGAAAGCTTTGACCAACAATAAGCCAGGATCAAATTGACAGTAATTTAGACAAGGGTGGATTTATTAAGGAAATTGACATTGAATATTAAGGGAAAAATAAGTGTCTTCAAATTAGATGCCAGTGCAAAGCAAGGTGTGAATGTTACCTGTGACGAGACAAACAGCCTGCAAAAAATTATAGACAGGTGAACTGAATGTTAAGGAGGGGTATGGTTGTTCTCTTTGATAATAAGAAAGTAAGTGCAGAATTTGTTTTTTTTAAAGAGCGGCCAGGGACATGGGTTCAATTCCGGCCTTGGGTGACTGTCTGTGTGGAGTTTGCACATTCTCCCCATGTCTGTGTGGGTTTCCTCTGGGTGCTCCGGTTTCCTCCCACAATCCAAAGATGTGCAAGCCAGGTGAATTGGCCATGCTAAATTGCCCACAGTGTTAGGTGAATTAGTCAGAGGGAATGGATCTGGGTGGGTTACTCTTCGGAGGGTCAGTGTGGACTTGTTGGGCCGAAGGGCCTGTTTCCATACTGTAAGTAATCTAATCTAATCTAATCCAATCTAAAGATGTCTAAAATTTCTAAATGTTGATGCTGGGAGAGAATTGGGTGCACTCATACAAGAAACACAGAAAGTTTGCAGGTTGCAGCAAGCAATTAAAAAATTAAATAATATTTTAAAAAGTAAATGGTTCTCTGAAAAAGGGTCACTGGGCTCAAAACATTAACTCTGTTTTCTCTGACCGTTGCTGCCAGACCTACTGAGTCCCTCCAGCAATTTCTGCTTTTGGTCCTTCTGTCAGATGGATCAATAACCAGAGGTCATGATTTAAAACTATTGGGAAATGCTCTGGACAAGAGATGAGACTTATTTTGCACTCAGGGAGATGTTGGCATCACAGAATCAGATAATTTTTAATAGCACAGATGGAGGCTATTCAGCCCATCATGCCTATGCTATTTCTTTAAGTGTATTAATTCTATTTCCTGCCTTCCAATAATGTACATTTTCAAATAACCCTTTTGAATGCCTCAAATGAACCTGCCTCCTTGAGTCTAAGGCAATGCATTCTGGATCTGAGCCACTTACTCTCTGAAAGTACTTATCATCATAACATCTTTTTGCTTCCTTAACTAATTACTTTAAATCTTTTTCATCTTGTTCTTGAACCTTTCACAAGTGGGAACATTTTCTGCTCATTTAATCTACTCATGTCTGAATGATTCTGCCCAAAAGGATAATGGAAGCTGATGCCACAAATTTTTTTAAAGGGATTTAGACAAAAACCTAATATTGAGGAACTTATAGGGATACATTTGTGATGTGGAGATGTAAAGTTAAGCAGGACTGCCCTTTCAAAGATTCAGCACAAGCACAGCAAGCTGAACAGCCTTATTCAATACATATACTTGTTTATTTCTGTGCATTTATGAAGTAACATTCAGTAATAAAGAACAAATAGTGATGTGTTAACTCAATATGTTACTAACTGTATGGTTGATTAATTTGTGAAGTAACATACCACATGCTGATTGAGGATAACAAAACTTTAAAGTAGATAAAATCTAAGTTCAGTTGAATGCATTCTGATATGAGGAAATGCAAATTGAATTATTTGTTTCTAAGGATTTGACTATAATATTGGAATAAGGTGTGTGCACTGAATCCAGTTTTGGAGACCAATGCCCTTTCTTCCCACAGGAACAGAAGATGTCCAAACCAATACTGATTGAACCATTCATTCAGACAGGCAGTTAAAATTGGTGTTAGTCACCTTGTATTTGCTGGTAAAAATGTAATGCCTTTTTCAGGATCTCTGCACAGAATCAGGCTACATTCAGCAGAACCTGGGAATCAAGGTGGCATGGTTCCTACAAAAAAAAAGAAGAGCCAAAATGAGGGTGCAATTTTGATGTGAAGCCAGAAAGATTGATCATGTCAGTAAGACTGTTCAGATGATGCAGCCACTTCGGCTGGCACCAGCAAACCTGAACTGAGCAGGAAAGTAGGATGTTAACTTAAAAGTGGGCTCAATTCAAATGTGTGTGCAACTAAAGATGTTCAGAAAAGGGCTGACTTGGCATATAGGAATGGACCTTAAATAGTCTGGTTGCTGGAAGGATCTGGGGAAACAAATGGGGAAAACTGGGGTGCAGATGGAAAAATCACAAATATTGGAGTTGGAAGGCAAGGAATGATGTGATCTGCATGTAAAGGCTAGGGAAAGCAAAGGGTGATTAATTGCACTGATGAGGAAGTAAGAGCAAACAAGTTGAACACACAGCAATGTAAGGCTAAAGGTGGGCATGGGAATCTGAAGGAGAGGGGATTTGCAGCAACAGCAGATATATCAGAGGAACTAGTGATGGGCTGATAGTCGCAGGGGAAGATTGAAGAAGGACACAGGAGTAGCAAAAAGAAAGGAGACCATTCAGAGCGATGGGATGAAAAGTGTAGTGTGGAGGGGAAGAGGAGAGGGTGAACAAATCAAACTAAAAATTTACAACGATCATCTCTTTCCTAAATTGGCTCACAAAGGAAGGCCCCACAGAGAATGCACATTAGAAATTGGATATGTTCCTACATAGCCCAAACACATGCATATAAGGAAATCAAAAAAGAAAATGAAAAGTACTCTTGCATAAACACATGGGTAACAGACTTAGAACTGTAGAGAAGCAATCACTCCAAAAGAGCAGTAAAAAGGTTCTATGAATTGCAAGCGCCAATAAACCTAAACTGAGAGGAAGGTTAGACCCACTGTCTGTGGTCAAAAGTGAGTACTGCAGATGCTGGAGATTAGAGTCAAGAGTGTGGTGCTGGAAAAACACTGCAGGTCAAGTAGCATCCGAGGAGCAGGAAAATCAATGTTTCAGGCAAAAGCCCTTCATCAGAAAACAGACTTTTGCCCAAAACATCTATTTTCCTGCTCCTCGCATGCTGCCTGACTTTTCCAGCACCACACTCTTGACTCAACATCAGTGGTGGTGGTGATGGAGATTGCAATTCCACATTCAGCTATGCAAGAGCATTCACAGGTCCATGTGTGTGAAAGTTAAGAACAGTGCTCAGTGGTTAGCACTGCTGCCTCACAGCACCAGTGTCCCAGGTTCGATTCCAGCCTCGGGCGGCTGTCTATGTGGAGTTTGCACATTCTCCCCGTGTCTGCGTGGGTTTCCTCCCACAATCCAAAGATGTGCAGATCAGGTCAATTGGCCATGCTAAATTGCCCACTAGTATTAGTGTTTGGAGGGAAATGGATCTGGGTGGATTACTCTTCGGAGGGTCGGTGTGGACATGTTGGGCCGAAGGGCCTGTTTCCACACTGTAGGGAATCTAATCATACAAATAAAACTGTTTTGCAGGCTGAAAATGGAAGCAAGAAATGCTTTCTGAAAATGTAGCAGCTGCTTTGTCAAGAGCACAGATGAAGAAAATTAAACGTTCTGATTAAAATGGACTTCTGTAAAACATTATTGTATGAAGCTGTTTGTGTGTTTAATATAAATAGAGAACTACTTTAAAGTAACAGAAATGTAACTTTTTGATAGCAAATTAGCTGTTTCTTTAGGATGCACCTGCAATCTTCTTTTGTGAGATGTGTGATGTAATTTTATTTTAATTTATAACAGGAGTAGGCCATTCAACTCATCAAGTATTCCCAACATTCCAGTATTATTGTAGCTAATCAAACATTTCAATACCTTTTATCCACCCACATCCCTAGATGCCATTGGTGATCAGAAATCTATCAACCTCTAGCTTAAACAGACACAAAAATCAAGGTTCCACAGCTCACTGTGGTAGAGGAAAGGTTTACAACCCTCAAATTAGAAACGTGTTTATTATCTTGGACCTAAATGGCATCTACTTTAAATTGTGTCCCTTAGTTCTAGACTCCCCCCAGGAAAAAAATATTACCTCCACCTACCCTTTACTATTTTAAGTACCCTTTAAGTTCTTTGTAAGCTTCAATGAGATCACCTTAAGTTCTTCCAAACTCTAGAGAATACAGTCCCAGTTTGCCCGAAACATCGATTTTCCTGCTCCTCGGATGCTGCCTGACCTGTTGTGCTTTTCCAGCACCACTCTAATCTTGACTCAGATCTCCAGCACCTGCAATCCTCACTTTTGCCTCTTATTGGAGACAGTCATTACTTGGCATTTATATGTTACTTGCTACTTGTCAGCCCAAGCCTAGACAGTGTCCAGATTTGAACATGGACGACAGTATCTGAGGTGTTGCATATGGTGTTGAATACTTTGCAACCATCAGTGATCACCCCCACTTCTGACATTATGATGGAGAGAAAGTCATTGATGAATTAGCTGAAGATGTTTGGACCTAGGACATTACCTTGAGGCACTCCTACAGATAGTTCCTGGAGCAGGGATGACTGACCTCAAACAACCACAACCATCTTCTTTTGTGTCAGGTATATCTCCAGCTAGCAGAGAGTTTGCACCCAATACCCATTGATGCCAGTTTTGCTAGGGTTCCTTGATGCTCACACAGTCAAACGTGACCTTGATATCAAGAGCTGTCAATCTCAACCAGCCTCTAGAATTCAGCTCCTTTGACCAAGGCTGTGATAAGGGCAGGAACTGATTGGCCCTGATGGAATCTAAACTGAGTATCACACAGCAGATCATTGCTGAAGAAGTGCAACTAAACAGCACTGCTGCTGACAACTTCCATCACTTTACTGATGAACGAAAGTAGACTGATGGGATGGTAAATGTTTGGGTTGAATTTGCCTTGCTTTTTATGTACAGGTCATACCTGGCAATTTTCCATTTTGTGTGGTAGATGTCAGTCTTGTAGATGTACTAGAAGTTCCAAGTTCTGGAACATAAGTCTTCAGTACAATTGCTGGAACATATAGCCTTTGCACTATCCAGTTTCTTGATATTGTGGAATGAATCAAATTGGCTAAAGACTAGTATCTGTGATACTAGAATAGACCAAGATGGATTATCAACTTGGCACTTCTGGCTGAAGATTGCTTTGAACGTTTCTACCTTATCATTTGCATTTATGTATTGGACTCTTCCATCATTGGCAATGGGACATTTGTAGAGCCTTTTCCTCCAGTGAGTTTAATGGTCCACCACCATTCACAACTGGATGTGGAGGGACTGCAGAGCTTAGATCAGATCCATTGGTTGTGGGATCACTTGGCTTTGTCTATCACTTGCTGCTTATGTTTGACAAGTTGTCCGGTTTGGTAGCTTCACCAGGCTGACATCTCATTTTTCAAGCATGCCCAGTGCTGCTCATGGCAGGCCCTCCTGCAGTCTCCATTAAAATAGGATTGATCCCCTGGCTTGATGGTAATGGCCAAGTGGGGAAATTGCCATACTATGAACTTGCAGAGCACAATTCTGCTGTTGATAGCCCACAGCACCTTATACATGCCCAGACTCGATTTGCTGGAGCCCAGACATCTGTCCTATTTAGCATGGTGATAGTGCCACACAACGTAATGGAGGGTATTCTCAGTGTGAAAGTGGATTCATTTCATCAAGGACTATGTGGTGGTCACGCTTACAGATATTTTCATAGAATCATAGAATCTCTTCAGCACAGAAAGCAGGCCATTCAGTGCATCGAGACTGCACCAATCCACCTAAGGGCATCCACCCAGACCCACCCACCACCCCATCCCCACCAATGGTAAGGCCACATGACATTTTTACCATGCCTAAGCCACTTTGCCTGTACATCCCTAGACACAACAAGGCAATTTAGCATGATCAATTCACGTAACATCTTTGGACCGTGGGAGGAAACTGGAGCACCCAGATGAAACACATGCAGACGTGGAAAGACATGCAACTCTACACAATCACCCAAGGCTGGAATAAAACCTGGATCCCTGGTGCTGTGAGGCAACAGTGCTAACCATGCTGCCACCCATGTCATGGGCAGGTCCATCTGCAGCTGACAGATTGGTAAGGATGAGGTCAAGTGTGTTTTTCTCTCTTATTGGTTCACTCACTACCTGCTACGGACACATATAATGGTTATGTCCTTTAGGACCTGACCAGCTTGATCTGTCATGCTTTTGCCAAGCTATTCTTAATGGTGGAAGTTGAAATTCCCCATCTAGAGTGCATTTTGTGCCCTTGTGCTTCTTCCAAGTATTTTTCAACATGGCGTAGTATTGATTCAACAGCTGAGGAAGAACAGTATGTGGTAATCAGCAAAAGGTTTCCTTACCTATTTTAACCTGAATCCATGAGACTTCATGGTATCCAGAGTCAATGTTGAGGACTCCCAGAGCAACTGGTACCACCATGTCTACTGGCTCTTTCCTGCCAGAGGGACTGGATGCATCCAAGGATGGTGACGGTAGTATCTGGGACATTATCTGTAGAGTTTAAATCTGTCAGTATGACTGTGTCAAGCTGTTGCTTGGCTAGTCTTTGAGATAACCCCTGAAAGTTTGACACTAGTCCCTGGATGTTAGTAGTAATCTGTGTATTTAAAAATATCACTGTTAGAGTTTGGATTTCAAAATCCTGACATGTAGGTGGTCAATTTTGTGAAGGGCTGTCTCTAAAAATCAAAAAAGGTCTGAGAGTCCTTCCAGAATGGAGACCTAATCTAATGTATGTCAAACCACTGTGGTGTTAATGGAAAACATTTCATGCTGTTGGGTTTATGGCATGCACAATAGATAAAGAGGAAAGCAATGAATATATTTGGATTTTCAGAAGTTGTTTGCAAAGTTACCTTAGGATTCTTGATAAGAACCTATGTCATTAGAGGTAATATGTTAGTATGGATAAAGCATTGACTAACTAAAGGAAGATGGAGTTGGGACACTGGGGACATTTTCAGGATAGCAATCTGTAACTAATGGTATGCCACAGTGATCTGTGCCAGAGCCACAATTGTTTATGGTATATTTCATGACTTAGATGAGGAAAATGAAATGCTACAGCTAAGTTTGTGGATGATAAACAGGTGGGAAGCCAAATGGTAAGATGACACAGAGTTTGCAATAGGATATAGACAGATTAAATGAGTAAGCAAAAACATAGCAGTTGGAATAGAAAGTGGGAAAATGTGAGGCTATGAATTTTTGCAGGGAGGATAGAACAGCTAAATATTATATAAATCAGATAAGACTGCAGTAAAAAAGGATTTGTAAGTCCACATCCCTGATTCACAAAAAGCTGGCATCCCAGTTCAGTAGGTAATAAGGAAGACAAATGGAATATGAGTCATTATTTCAAAGGGAATGGAGTATAAAAATTGGGCAGCTTTGCTAAAACTATACAATTCCATAGACTGACCACAACTGGAATACCGTGAAGCGTTTTGGACTCCTTATCTAAGGGAATATATACTGTTACTGGAGGTAGCCCAGAGAATGCTCACTAGGCTGATGTCAGATATGGAGGGAATGTTTTATGACTTTGAGGTTGAATAAATTGGGCCTGTACTCATTGAAATAAAGAAGAATGAGAGATGACCTTATTAAAATATACAAGATTCATAGAGTACTTGACAGGATAGATGTGGTAAGGGTGCTTCCTCTTGTGTGAGAGTCTAGGGCCAGAGCCATATGCACAACAAGGTGAACGAGCTTGTTGTACAGATTGAAATCCGTGAATATGATATTGTTGGCATCATTAAGATGTGCCTGCAAAGGGATCAGGACTGGGAACTAGGAATATCCAAGGATACCTGTCTTACTGAAAGAACAGGCCAATGGACAGAGGAGATGGAGTTGCCTTGTTAATAACAAATGAAAGTAAATCAATAGCAAGAACGGAGGTAGGGTCAGAAGGCATAGAACCAGTGTGGGTAGAGTTGAGGAACCGCAAAGGGGAAAAAAATGACCCTGATGGGTCTAATGTAAAGACCTCCTAGCAGTAGTCAAGTTGTGAAGCAGAAAATAAATCAGGAAATAGAAAATGCATGTAAGAAAGGCACTATTATAATAATCATGGGGAATATGCAAGTGGACAGGGAAAGTCAGATTGGTAATGGATCCAAAAAGTGAGGAGCTGGCCAGGGAAGATTGGAAGGGGACCCTGGCAGAGAACACAGTGAAGCAGCAATGGCAGGAGTTTCTGGGGTTAACTTGGGAAGCACAGCAGAAATTCATCCCAACGAAGAAGAAACATATTTAAGGAAGGATGAGGCAGCCATGGATGACGAGGGAAGTCAGAGGTCGTATAAAAACAAAACAAAAACAAACAATGTTGTGAAGTTCAGTGAGAAGGCAGAGGAATAGGAAGCATTTAAAAGCCTGTAGAGGATAACTAAACAAACTACAAGGAGGGAGAAGGTAAGGGTAAGCTCGCTGATAATATAAAGAAGATTGTAAGTTTTTATTAGATATATAAAAGGTTATACACAGGCAAGAGTGAACATTGGACCACTGAAAAGTGAGGCTGGAGAGGTAGTAATGTGGAGCAAAGGAATGGCAGAAGAGCTGAATAGATACTTTGCATTAGTCTTCACATTGAAGACACTATTAGCATACCAGAACTTCAAGAATTCCTGATGAAGGGCTTATGCCTGATACATTGATTCTCCTGCTCCTCGGATGCTGCCTGACCTGCTGTGCTTTTTCAGCACCACACTTTCGACTCTGATCTCCAGCATCTGCAGTTCCTCACTTTTTCCCAGAACTTCAACGTAGTCAGGGTCAGAAATGTGTATAGTGGTCATTTAAGGAGAATGTGTTGGAGAAGCTGCACCAGGTTGACTATACCACAAGGTCCTGAAGGAGATAGCTGAGAAAATTGTGAAGGCAGTTGTGGTGATCTTTCAGGATTTGCTAGAGTCAGTGAAAGTTCCAGAGAGCTGGAAAATGGCTAATGCAACATCCCTGTCTAAGAAAGGAGGGAGACAGATGATGGGAAATTATAGGCCAATAACCTGGCCTCAGTCATTGGTAGGATTTTAAGAGTCCATTATTAATGATGATTCGGAGATGCCGGTATTGGACTGGGGTGTACAAAGTTAAAAATCACACAACACCAGGTTATAGTCCAACAGGTTTAATTGGAAGCACACTAGCTTTCGGAGCGACGCTCCTTCATCAGGTGATTGTGGAGGGCTCGATCGTAACACAGAATTTATAGCAAAAATTTGCAGTGTGATGTAACTGAAATTATACATTGAAGAATTGATTGTCTGTTAAGCCTTTCATCTGTTAGAATACAGTGATAGTTTCACTTCTTTCATGTGTAAATCACAAAACCCTTTTTTTTTAAGTTGCATTCTCAGGTTAGCTGTTAACAATGGTGATAGCAAGACCCTTGTGTTCTCTGTCTATGACCTGATGTTTAGATTGATTCCAATCTAAAAAGTGAAATAACAGAGTTTTACATAAATTCATGCAGTTTTTGAGCTCAGAGTTTGACATGAATCTATGTGGTTTTTGAGCAAAGTGCAATGTAACTTTGTACCAAAAAAATTCACCAAACACAATATATATGTGTGCATGTGGGTCTTTGTCTGTCTCTGTGTGTGTCTGTCTGGGGTGGGGGTTGTGAGTGTAAGTGTGTGTGTGTGTGTGTAGTGAGTGCAGTGTGTCTTAAGTCTGTGAGGGGGTGTATGTGTGGGAGTCTGTGTATCAATAAGGGTGTGTGTGAGTGTCTGTGTGCGCGTCTGTGTCCGTGTGCTTGTGAGAGTGTGTGTGTGTGTGTGTAGGAATATCTGTGTGTGTGTGTGTAGTGCAATGGTGATCACCTGTAATGTGACATGAACCCAAGGTCCCGGTTGAGGCCCTCCCTATGGGTACCGAACTTAGCTATCAGCCTCTGCTCAGCCACTTTCCTCTGCTGCCTGTCCCGAAGTCCACCTTGGAGGATGGTTACCCGAAGGTCCGAGGCTGAATGTCCTGGACCACTGAAGTGTTCCCCAACTGGGAGGGAACCCTCCTGTCTGTTGATTATTAATGATAAGATTGTTGTTTACGTGACAGTGCATGGTAGAATAGGGCTGAGTCAGCATGCCTTCATCAAGAGAAGATCTCAAGAAAAGGTTTGTCTGACAAATCTATTAGAATTCTTTGAAGAGATAATGAGCAAGTTAGACAAAGAAAAGCCAATAGACAAGATATTTTTTGGATCTCCAGCAGGCTTTTGACAAGGTACTGCACTGGTGTTAGGGCCAAGGTACTGGCATGGATAGAGGATTGGTTGACTGGCAGAAGCAGAGAATGGAGATAAAGAGGTCTTTTTCAAGGTGCCAACCAATGACTCGTAGAATTCCACAGGGGTTAGCATTGGGACCACAACTATTCCCATTATACATTAATGACCTGGATGAAGAAACTGAGGCCATTATTGCTAAGGTTGCAGGAACAGGTCATGTTGAGGAAGCGAGGAGGCTGCAAAAGGAATTGGACAGGCTAAGAGAATGGGTAAAGTTGTGGCAGATGGACTATAATGTGGGAAAATGTGAGGTTATGCACTTTGGTGGGAACAATACAGGAGTAAACTATACGCTTCTACCCCATGAGCCTGAAATCCCATCTCATCCATTATTGTCTTTTAAGGAAAGAAATCTCCCATCCTTATCTGGCCTAGCCGAGGTGTGGCTCCAGATCCACAGCAATGCACAGTCCAAGAGCACTGAGTGATATGCCAGCATTTGAGACAGCTATTTCCCATGAAAGAATAAATAAAACAAAACAAACAATAGATTCACCCGCTATTTGGCTATGTAAGAGCAGTTAGATAATAATTACAAAAACATCAATTGGTTAGACTAAACATTAATTGTTAAAAAAGGTTTGGTTAGGACACTATGAACTTGAGGTATTGGAAAATTTTCTAATCTATTTGAAGAAGGGTCAAAACTTAATGAAAGATAATGATGAATCACAGTAAGGGAGTAAAATACTGCAAAAAAAGGAGAAGGAACCAAACAACATGAAAATTAGGGCAAGGAAAAATATTAAAATATTCAAAATTGAAGTAATATAGTCAGACAGGAACTTGGAACTGGAAGACAAATTTAGATCAGTCAATAAAAGGCAGGTCCCATTTGTCCAGTGGTATCATTAAAGAGTGAATGAAGCAATTGGCTTTAGGATCCTCCACAGACTGGAGCTGATCACTTGTGACTTACAATGAAGTGCCTGGTGTTCATCTTGATGAATGGACTGATGTTGAAGTCTTCTGCAGTTTCTAATAATCCTGATGGAAAAGATATCAATGAAAAAATCAAACTTTGTGGCAAAGATTTCTTGGACAAAGTGATTGAAACCTGTGGAGGTTGGATCTGGGGAACCCGCAGTAATATTCCAGGCAGTGAGTATTGCAATTTCTGCTGTTGACAGGAATTAAAAGACACCTTTTTAGGAATCATTGATATGCATTGTAACACATTTCCTATTTAAATGTGATGCAATTGCACTGTTCATAGGGAGCAAAGTATAGGGATCATATTAGCTTCATGAGCATTAATCAATATTTTGCACATACTCGTACCGTGGCTCGGACATCAACAGTCAATTTAAACAGAACCCTAAAGAAACTGGTCCACACACAGCTCTTATAACTCTGACATGAAGAATGCACTGATGATCAATCCCCAAAAGTCTACCAGTTATCCCTTTAGTATAAATGTTTTGATTCAACCACCAAAATGGCCAATTACTTCTCAATTTACTATTATACAGAATAAAAGAGATGCTCAACAGGTTCTTGAACCAACACAAAATGATCAATTTATTATAAACAAAAAATTTATTCTTAAAGCACGTGGGAAACTCTGATTGAAATCTAAGCTATGATCCAGCATTAAAATTAAACCCTATTTATCACATATGTCTGACACACTGTCACAGCGCAAAAAAAAAGACAAAGTCTCTGCGGAGATTATCTTTTTTAAAAAAATCAAAAGGATATATACAAACTCATGCTGGCCAAAGGTCTTGAAACAAAGGGTAGAATGTGATGAGCTCTCACAGTCCATTGGGTTTCCTGAAATCGAATTTCTGACTTTAGACTTTAGAACTTTCTACTTCAAAAAAGCTAATCCCTGCAGAAAAAGTTTCTATTGTCTTCTTTAACTGGTGTGTATATGTGTGTTTCCCGCCGTACCAACCAGTAAATCCTTTCCCGCCATACCAACCAGTAAACTCAGCACGAAGGACTCAAAGCCCTCCGCTTCTTCCTTTCCCGCCGTACCAACCAGTACCCTTCCACTGACACTCTCCTTCGACTGACTGAACTGGTCCTCACCCTGGACAACTTCTCTTTCCAATCCTTCCACTTCCTCCAAACCAAAGGGGTAACCACGGGCACCCGCATGGGCCCCAGCTATGCCTGCCTCTTCATAGGATATGTGGAACAGTCCATCTTCCGCAGCTACATTGGCACCACCACCATCTTCCTCCGCTACATCGATGACTGTATCGGCGCTGCCACGAGGAGGTTGAACAGTTCATCCACTTTACCAACACCTTTCACCCCAACCTCAAGTTCACCTGGACCATCTCAGACTCCTCCCTCCCCTTCCTAAACATTTTCATTTCTATCTCGGGCGACTGAATCAACACGGACATTTACTATAAACCGACCGACTCCCACAGCTACTTTGACTACACCTCCTCCCACCCTGCCCCCTGTAAAACCGCCATCCCATATTCCCAATTCCTTCATCTCCGTCACATCTGCTCCCAGGAGGAGCAGTTCGAAAACCATACAACCATGGCCTCCTTCTTCAAAGACCGCAATATCCCCCCAGACGTGATCGACGATGCCCTCCACCGCATCTCCTCCACTTCCCGCTCCTCTGCCCTTGAGCCCCGCCTCTCCAACTGGCACCAGGACAGAACCCCACTGGTCCTCACCTACCACCCCACCAAGCTCCATATACAGCGTATCATCTGCCGTCATTTCTGCCACCTCCAAACGGACACCACCACCAAGGATATATTTCCCTCCCCTCCCCTATCAGCATTCCGAAAAGACCACTCCCTCCGTGACTCCCTCGTCAGGTCCACACCCCCCACCAACCCAACCTCCACTCCCGGCACCTTCCCCTGCAACCGCAAGAAATGCAAAACTTGCGCCCACACCTCCCCCCTTACTTCCCTCCAAGGCCCCAAGGGACACTTCCATATCCGCCACAAATTCAACTGCACCTCCACACACATCATCTATTGCAACCGCAGCAGCCGATGTGGCCTCCTCTATATTGGGGAGACAGGCCGCCTACTTGCAGAACGTTTCAGAGAACACCTCTGGGACACCCAGACCAACCAACCCAACCACCCCGTAGCCCAACACTTTAACTCCCCCTCCCACCCCACTCCGGCCTATCACCCTCACCTTGACCTCCTTCCACCTATCGCATTTCCAACGCCCCTCCCCGAAGTCCCTCCTCCCTACCTTTTATCTTCGCCTGCTGGACACACTTTCCTCATTCCTGAAGAAGGGCTTATGACCGAAACGTCGATTCTCCTGTTCCTTGGATGCTGCCTGAACTGCTGCGCTTTTCCAGCAACACATTTTCAGCTCTGTATATGTGTGTTGGCTTATTTAGAAGGATGAATATTTACACCTTTATATTTCAAACTATGTTAATAAGTTTTTCATTTTTCTCAACTAAGTCTTGATTTTATAATAAATTCAAAATTTTATGTTTATTCAAGAAACTTCTTTTATTCTGAACATAATGTGGATAAAGTTTACAAATGCCATATCGGTAACTGTGTAAAGCAATGTAAATGTATGTCATAACCAGTGGATTAAAGGGACGAGAGAGTTACAGAGCAAATCCTCCAACCATGGTCATGTTCAGAATACCTATTTGTATTTAAGTGTTATATAGAAAATTTGGAAGACCTGGAGCAGTTTGAACATTTTCTTGGTTAGACAGGGTTTTAGATTAGATTCGATTACTTACAGTGTGGAAACAGGCCCTTCGGCCCAACAAGTCCACACCGACCCGCCGAAGTGCAACCCACCCAGACCCATTCCCCTACACTTACCCCTTCACCTAACACTACAAGCAATTTAGCGTAGCCAATTCACCTAACCTGCACATTTTTGGACTGTGGGAGGAAACCGGAGCACCCGGAGGAAACCCACGCAGACACAGGGAGAATGTGCAAACTCCACACAGAGAGCCGCCTGAGACGGGAGTTGAACCTGGGTCTCTGGCGCTGTGAGGCAGCAGTGCTAACCACTGTGCCATCGTAGTTTAATCAATTTCAACAGTTTAATCTGTGTTGTAAGCTATCTGTTGTTTACAGAAAGGTCAAGTAATTTTGGAAAAAAAAACAAGCAAACCTTTCAAAGACATAAGAGATATATTGCCTTATACCAAAGATATATGGCTTTGAAAAGACAAAGGGGGTGCTATGCTTACAATGCTGAGCAAACCTTATAATTCTATTTTACATAATCTGGGGGCAGTAAGGAAGACAATTAGGAAACTGCAAGTTTCTCTCCTGAAATAATAAGATCATAAGACATAGGAGCAGAAATTAGGCCATTCAGCCTTTCGGGTCTGCTCTGCCATTCAATTGTGGCTGACAACTTTATTAACCTCATTCTCCCGCTTTCTTCTGTAACCCTTCAAGAACGTATCTATCTCAAGTCTTAAATATACTCACACAACACCAGGTTATAGTCCAACAGGTTTAATTGGAAGCATACTAGCTTTCGGAGCGACGCTCCTACATCAGGTGAGCGTCGCTCCGAAAGCTAGTGTGCTTCCAATTAAACCTGTTGGACTATAACCTGGTGTTGTGTCAGTTTTAACTTTGTACACCCCAGTCCAACACCGGCATCTCCGAATCTTTAAATATACTCAATGACCTGGCCTTCACAACCTTCTGTGGCAGTGAATTCCATAGATTCACCACTCCCTGGCAGGAGAAGTTTCTCCTTGTCTCCGGTCTAAAAGGTCTTCCCTTTACTCTAAGGTTATGCTCCTAGTCTCTCCGAACAATGGAAACATCTTCCCAACATCTTCTCTGTGTGTTTCAATGAAATCCCCACTCGCCCTTTGAAACTCCATCGAGTGTAGATTCAGAGTCCTCAAACATTCCTCATATGTTAAGCTTTTCATTCATGGAAACATTTTTGTGAATCTTCTCTGAACACGTGCCAGGGCCAGTACATCCTTGCTTAGATATAGGGCCCAAAACTGTGCACAATACTCCAAATGTGGGTCAAAAAGTGTGGTACTGGGAAAGCACAGCCAATCAGGCAGCATGAGGAGCAGGAGAGTTGACGTTTCAAAAATAAGCTCATAAGGATGAAGAGCTTATGCTCAAAACACCAACTCTCCTGGTCTTCGGATGCTGCCTGACTGGCTGTGCTTTTCCAGCACCATACATTTTGACTCTGATCTCCAGCATCTGTAATCCTACAATACTGCAAATGGAGTCTGACCAGAGACACTTATAGAGCCTCAGAAGTATATCCTGCTTTTATATTCAAGTCCTCTCAAAATAAATGCTATCATTGCATTTGCGTTCCTAACTACTGACTCAACCTACAAGTTTACCCTGACAGAATCCTGGATTAGAACTATTTAGTCTCTTTGCACTTAAGATGTCCGAATTTTCTGCCCATTTAGAAAATAGTCCATGTCCCTACTTTTCCTCCAAAATGCATGACCTCACACTTTCCTACATTGTACTCTATCTGCCACTTGTTTGTCTACTCTCCTACTCTGCAGCCTTCCCATCTCCTCAGTGCTACCTGTACCACTACCAACCTTTGTATCATCTGCAAACCTAGCCAGAATACCCCCACTTCCTTCATCTGGAGCGTTATTGTATGAAGTGAAAAGTGTGGTCCCAGTACTGAGCCTTGCAGAACACCACTTGTCACTGGCTGCCATCCTGAGAAGACCCTTTTATCCCCACTCTCTGCTTTGTGCCAGATAGCCAAGCTTCTATCCATGCTAGCACCTTCCCTCTGACACCATGGGCCCTTATCTTAATCAGTAGCTTCCTGTGCGGGACCTTATCAAAAGCCTTCTTGAAGTCCAGGTAGATAACATCCATTGGCTCTCCTTGGTCTAACCTAGTCATTACTTCCTCAAAGAACTTATTTCCTCTGGTCTCACTAAAAGTTTTTGTGAACCTGATCTATTTTTCAAGAACCAGTATTTCGGGCTTGATTACCTTGTAAAACCTATAAGACTGGGTTGTGCTCAATTTCCAAAGACTTGAATCCAGATTGAATGCAATCAGAATTGAACATCTTCCATCTATGGCTGTTAGCAATAGGATACACACCAGGTGAACATCAAACTAACCAAATATCCAAAATTTTAGAAAGCCATAAAATCATACATGCAACTCCAATAAGTCTAAGCAGTTAGCTGATGACATGTGGTAGTAAACAAGTTGAAGTAGTTATCATAAATCATTTCTCTTCTATATGAGCACACAAATTAGGAGTAAAGGTAGGCCATTTGGCTACTTGAGCCTATCTGCTATTCAATTAGATTACAGCTGACCAGTTTGTCTTTTGAACTTCAGACTTCCATGTACTCTCAATAATCCTTGATTGCCTTGCCTAACAAAACAATTATTTACTTTTGCCCTAACAATATTCAATGACCTCACCTCCATCACATTTTAAAACAGGAGGTTCCAAAGTCACAAAACAATCAGAGAAATCATGTCTCCTCATCACTGTCCGAAAAGGGTGACCATCCAATTTTTAAACAATCCACCCTATTTCTCGGTTCACCCAAAAGGGAAACATCTTCCCTTTCACTTTGTTAAGACTATTCAAATTTCAATCAAGTTACCCCTGACTCTTCCAAACTCCAGTAAATACAAGCTCAGTTTCTCCAAACTACCCTCATATGACATGCCACTCTTTCCAGTTCACAGTTTCATAAACCGCCTCTGAACTGTCTCTAATACATTGACATCTTCCCTTCAATAAGGAAACCAGAACTGCAGCATGACATCCTATTCGCCTGTTCGTCATGTACTAAAGGAAAGCAGTTTCTTAGCCTTCTCAATACTTGTTGTATCTGAGTATTAACTTCTTGTGACTCATGCAGTAAAACACCTGGATCTCTCTTCACCTCAGAGGGATTATTCAACTATTCAGTTGTTCTCCATTTGACTTTTATTCGTCTTGACAAAGTGAATAGCTTTGCATTTCCACATTATATTCCAGCAGACAGATTTTGTGAACCTAATCTATTTATATCCATCTGCATCCTCATTATGTTCTCTTCACAACATATTTCCCTATCTATCATTGTTTCATCTGCAAATTTAGCAAGAGTGCTTTCAGTATTTCCATCCAAGTCATTGACATAATCTACTCGACTGGATTCATCAGATCCTGCCAATCAGACAAAGACCCATTTAACACATACTGTCTTTTGAAAGCTAGTCAACCTTTTATTTGGGTTGATAAATAACCTCAGCACCATGTGAGGAGTAATTAAGGACTGCCGGTGCTGGAGGGTAGAGTCAAAAATTGTGGCCGTGGAAAAGCACAGCAGGTCAGGCAGCATCCAAAGAGCAGGAGAGTTGACGTTTCAGACGCAAGCCCTTCATCAGGAATGACACTTTCCCGACGAAGGGCTTATGCCCAAAACATTGACTCTCCTGCTCCTCGGATGCTGCTGACCTGCTGTGCCTTTCCAGCACTACACTTTCTGACTCAGCACCATGTGATCCTAATTTGCACAATTTTATATTGACCCTTGTCCTATGTCTTCTGGAAACCTAAGTATAGCAAGTCTAGAGACTCCACTTTATTCACAGCATGTATTATTTATAAAGAGATAGAAACATAGAAAATTAGACCAGGAGTAAGCCATTCAGCCCTTCAAGACTACTCTGCCATTCATTATGATCATAGCGATCATCCAATTTAATAGCATATTCCTGATTTATCCCGTATTCGTTTAACCTCAAGAGTAATTTCCAACTACTTCTTGAAATCATACAACATTTTGGCGTCAACTGTTTTCTGTGCTGATGAATTCCTCAGGCTCTCCACTCTCTTGGTGAAGAAATTTCTCTTCATCTCAATCCTAAATGGTTTACCCCATATTCCTAAACTATGACCCCTGGTCTGGATGCCCCATCATTGGGAAGAGACTTCCTGCATCAAATCTGTCTAGTCCTGTTAGAACTTTATAGCTTTCTATGGAATCTCTCCCTTACCTTTCTGAACTATAACGAAGATAATCATAACCAATTCAACATCTCATAAGTCTGGTAAATACTTGTCTGCACTCCCTCAATAACAAAAACAGAAACAGAAAGATTTAAAAACTTGAGTTTGCATAATCAGATTCTTTGTACAAATGCTCTTTTCTTCAGTCCCTAGCTAATGTGAAGATTCCAGTCTAGAAATAATGGCATAAAGCAAAAATATTTGCTGGTTCTTTGACATACATTTCACCCACTTCTGAAATGCAGATCATCACATTTTTAACCCAATCTTAAAATAATTTACCAGATATTAGGCACAAATTGGCATCAATCATGAATGGTTTCTCTGCATGAATCCCAGATACCAAACTTCTCTATCTGTTCAGTTGTATGCAGTAAAGCATCAAGAATATCCCACTGAGATAGAGAGCTATGATGTGTAATTAGGATTGAGGCAAAGAGCAGAAAATCAATCCCTTTAGTCATTCAATGGTTACCAACAGAGTTTTAATTTTAGTTCCAGATCCTGCTGGGGTCTCAGACAACAATGAAGACTTCAAAGAGGACAACACAAAGACTTTTCAGAGGATATATGACGATGATGAAATCCAACAACTCAGAGTAAATTATGATCAGCAACCAATTTACAATGATAACAATCACTATGAGAAGAAGCTAGACGACTTTAATGATTATATTTCTGACAACAAGGAAGACAGCATGATGCAAGTGTCCCTTGCTGAAGGCTCCAAACATATAGAAGTGATTAAAAGGGACATGCAATTTTCAGACAGATGCTGCAATTTTGGTTGTAGCATTAAGGAGCTGTCTATAGTGTGCGAACCATAATGTAACATGAACCATTCTTTTGTGCTCAGAGTATGCTGTACACATATTTCAGGATCAATCAGATGTTAAATCATGTAAACTAGACAAATTAAAAATTCCCAGTAAGGACATTTGTCCAACAACAGCATTACTGGGATTCAATGCACGGGGGCAGCAGATTCTCATAAGCACTTAAAGTCATGTAATCCACAAGCACATTGGAAAATAAAGACATTGCATCTCTGAATATTGTGCTGCTTTAATTTTACTATCATTGCTATTAAGAACTATTACATATTTCCTTAGAATGTCTGCACACCACTATTTCTAACCAGGACTCCAGGATCAAAACAATAGTTTGACTATTATATCAGATTGTCGCTGGTGAAAGTGAAACTAGAAGTTTGAGAGTGCGAAAGTTAGACGATGTAGACCAGTTTTTTATTTTCTAACTTTCGTGAAGTCCAATATATATTTCTCATGTCAAAGCTGGAGATGAAGCTATTGCTAAGTAACTTGCAAGTTATTCTACTCATAATAAATAATTTTGTAAAGTTAAGGGATGACAGGGTAGATTGGCTAAGTGGAGTGCACCTTATGTGGCAGATGGGAAGTCATAGACATGCCATTTGTCCTTGACAAATTCATAAGGGAAATGTGGTCAGATACTGAGGCTTCGCTTCAGGGTTTGGAACAGAAGTAGCGACTGGAGTTGTTGCAGCATGCCTGTGAGGCACAACACAATATGGATAGTACAATCAGAGAAGTGATCAGACCATAGGTTAGGTATGTGCAGGAAGACAGGGAATTGATGACCATCAGGAACTCTAAGGGAACCAGACATGTGGAATACAATTTCTCCAAGGTGACCTTGCTTGGTAACCAGCATTCTAGTTTCGATACTGGTGAGGGCAATGACTCCTCAGATAAGAAGTGAAAGTACTAGATCTGTGTCACTACAGGGGCATCAGCTGCACAGTACCAGTAAAAACAAAGTGGAAGATGGTCAATAGTGTGGGGGGATTTGAATGTTGGTGGAATCAATGGGCATTTCTACAGTCATAATAATAAAGTATGGAGAAGTCCCCAGTGTACCTGTCTTTTAGATCCTGGTTGGCAGAAAGTACAAATCACAAACAAGGACATTATGGATGGCGGGAAGACTGGGAATGTGGTACTGATTATTTGGATGCTGATTAGAAAGCTCCTTCTCAATCTTCCTTCTCTAAATGCTTTCACCTGTTTTCACAGCTGTTCTCAGACAGACACAAGTTGACTGGTTCACGCATAAAGATCTTTGGATTATTAAACATTACAGCAATTACTGAAGGAAACATAAAATGATTTGTTTCAGGCTTAAAGATCCAATGGATCTCTAATAGTTTCTTGCCATCATGTTCACAGCCCCAACAATAACTGGCCACTAGTTCACAGACCAATCAAATACTTGTTGTCAGCTGAATTTCCACTTGTACACAACCCTTGCCTCCAGCTCAACAGCAAACTGCAGTTCAACTAGTACTCAAGCAAGCCACTTACCATGAGTGTCAGCCTACTTGCTTTTTAAAAGTACAGTAACACTGCAGCAAACCTTTGTTTAAACATATCCATCCTTATTTCTGTCTACAATCAAATATACAGAAAAACAAAACAATGCAGTTTTTTTTGGAATATCGATGACATTGGTATGAGAGGGATAAGGTCATGAAAGCAAATTTTTGGGCATTAGGAAATGAATTAAAAAGCAAGACCTTGGAGAGTGATAATTTCAGAATTACTTCTGTTACAATATACTCATGAGCATAGGAACTGGAGACTTGGCTGACTGAACATTCGGTTGCAGAACTGTCCTAACGAAGAGGGCAGAAACTGTCTGTCCAAGGGCAGGCCGACTGCATTTTTAGAGGATGGAACTAACATGTTCCCAGGGATGTGAGGTCGTGCTGCTGGGGTGGGATTACACTCGATTGGCTGAGAGCTGGCTACCTGTGAAGGAGACCAGACTGTGGAATAATGACAAAATCAAAAGCCCAATATCTGAATGTATGTAGCATTCACAAGAAGATTGATGATTTGTAGATACAAAGAGGGAAATTGCCATTACAAGTACAAGATTTAATTTCCATTACAAGCACATGACCACAATGTGACCACATTCAGGAACTGAGTATTCAGATATACTTGTTATTTAGGAAGGATAGGCAGAACAGAAAATGAGGTGGAGTAGCAATGTTAACGCAACTAAGAGGTAAGTGCATTAATGAAGGAGAAGTTTGGATCAATTTGCATGTGGAATCTATTGTTGTGGAATCTATTTGCATACAACTAAGGAGTACCTGGGCAGCAAACATTGTTGGGGTTTCTATATAACCTACCACATAGAAGCAGTAAATCTTGTATGTGGTATAAAACAGAAATTAGAGCTGCACATAAAGTGGCTAATACAGTAACAATGTGAGACTTCAAGTTACATATATATTGGGTAAACCTACTTAACACTAATGCAATTTAATATATAAATGTGAAATTATCCACTTTGACAGTACAAACAGAAAGGCAGATTATTATCTGAATTGGCTATAAATTGGAAAACATGAATGTGCAATGAAACCCGGGTGTTGTCTCAAATGAGTTCCTGAGGATAAGCATGCAGGAGTCAAGAAGGCAAATAATCTGAAGGCCTTCATAGTGAGTGGATTCGAATTCAGGAGCAGGAGTATTTTGCTGCAATTATTCAGCACTTTTGTGAGACCCCGCCTGGAATATTGTGTGTAGTTTTGGTCTCCTTATCTGGGAAAGGATATTCTTGCTACAGAGGCAGTGCAGCGAAGGTTTACCGGACTGATACCTAGGATGGCAGGACTAACATATGAGGGAGGTTGAATTGGTGAGGAATATATTTGCTGGGGTTCAGAAGAATGATTGTGGGATCTCATAGAAGCCTATAACATTCTGACAGGGCTAGACAGGGTAAGCATAGAAAAGATGTCCTCAGTGACTGGAGAGTTCAGAACCAAGAGTCACAATCTTAGGATGCAGGGTAAATCATTTGTCACTGAGATAAGGAGAAATTTCTTCACCCAGGCGGGAGTCAGCCTTTAGAATTTGTGACCACAGAAAACCGCCAAGGCCAAAACCTGACAGGATTTCAAGAAGGAGTTGGATATTGCACTTGGGGCTAAGGGGATCAAAACATTTGGGGAAAAACAGAAACGGGCATAAATGTTGAAGCAGGCTTGAAGGGCAGAGTAGTCTACTCCTGATCCTATTTTCAATGTTTCTATGCTTCTCATTTCCCAGGTTGTGTTCAAGATGGGTTTCTAAATCAGCACATCAAGGAAACAGCTAGGTATTAGGTCATGTTAGTTTTAGTATGATGTAAAGAGAAGAGGTTGTTGTAGTAATTTCCAATAATCTCCCAAAGGAGATTGGAGTAAAGGTTTCTGATTATTTCCTAAACCTTACATAGGAGACTGTATCTGAGGGCTAACTAGAATAACTGATATACTGGAAAAAGCAGTATCTTTAGATAACATAGGTTTTTCATTATCTAAATTCTAAACTTGTTCTTTAAAATATGGGAAATGTACATGAGGTCATCAGCTAACATTGTTGATGTTTTCTCCTTCATGCAGTCAGGGAACAATCAATCTTATCCTAGGTGTTTTTGTTTTCAATTCCCTATCAGTATTGGACACCTCCTGGCTCATAATCACTCTTGAAAGCCTGTATGGAATGTTTGGATAGCATTAATTGTTTGATATATTCCTGCTTAAACTACGCTCTAGGATACACAAGTCTCATACAAGATTGATTAATTAAAGTCTGCTCGTTACTTCGTCCCCCACTTAACCCTTAATACTATCAGAGTGAATTTGGCAATAAGTAATAAACTTGCTATAAATGAGCCAATGGAAAATGTAGACACACCTTCCAGATGTAGAAGCAATTTACCTGCACTTCATTTACTCTACAGTAATTGCTGCTCACAATGTGGTCTCTACATCCAGGAGACTGAATGCAGACAGAGTGGCCGCTGTGCAAAACACCTATGTTCTGTTCACAAAGGGATAACATTCAGGGCAGCATGGTGGCTCAATGGTTAGCACTGCTGCCTCACAGCACCAGGGACTCGGGTTCAATTCCAGTCTCGGGTGACTGTCTGTATGGAGTTTGCACATTCTCGCCATGTCTGCGTGGGGTTCCTCTCACAATCTGAAGATGTGCAGGTTGGGTGAATTGGTGATGCTAAATTGCCCATTGTTCAGGGTTAAACATAGAGGAGAATGGGACTGGGGGGGTTACTCTACAAAGGGTCGGTATGGATTTGTTGGGCTGAAGGGCCTGTTTCCATACAATAGGGATTCTATGTTCTATGGATCCTAATCTTCCATTTGCCTGTCACTTCAACAACATCACCATGTTCCAGGGCCAATGTTTCTGTTCTGCTGCAACAGAATTATTACAGGTCTAGCAATAAACTATGGGTGCCCAACCAGACAAAGGTACTATGTAAACTTCTTCAGGCCTTAGACTCAGAGTGAAATCCAAAAAGAGAATCTGTTAAGATTATTTATGAAGACATAAAACAAATGTTTTCTTTATCAGAGGAGAAACAGTGGACAGCAAGTCAAGAGGTACTCAACCAAATTCAAAGACAGGAAAAGTGACTAAGACAGTTACTGCTCTGTGCCATGTGTGTTGAAAGATGGCCCTGATGTTTTAAAACCATTGACAAGTTGAACACCAACAGCATTTTGCAATCCTGGTTGGTTTTCTCATGACAGAGGTTGATTATTTTACTTTCTCTTTGGAAAGATGTAATGGGAAGTATATATCAGAAACACAAAGGCATTGCCAGGTCTGGCTGCCAGTAATCCAAAAAAAATTGAAGATCTCGACTCATTATGAAATCAGTGATTGCACAGGATTTCAGAATTGAAAACCACTCCTGTCAATATTGAAACAGGGACTAGGTTCCTTCAGACTTTATTGCAAAGAAACTAAGGCAACATGCACAATGCTGTACTGGTTCGAGTGAAATACCTTGCAGAATATGCCAATGCAACCTGAAGGGTTTTAAAAATTACATTAATCTCCCATACAGTACTGTTAGATTTTAATTACCCCATCTAGTGGCAGGGAATGGATACTGCTGGTAGATGATCTCCCAGGAGCAGTTGCACTGATCAGCGTTTGCCACTAGGTGGAGACCATGGAGTAAAGGGTGGACTCTACAGCATCAATGTTACAACAATAAGTAGAATCATGGGCATAAGGACCTGTCCCATCATGATGGGTGAAATAACTCTCAAGAAGCCAGTATCCCGTCACCAAGTCACCCGTTATTTACTCGTGGAAAGACTTGATACTGGCACAGCCTTATCAGAGTCAGCACCACAATGCTAAAATCTCTAATATTCCTCTTTATATCTGTCAGCCAGGGCTCCCTGATAGAGCCAGATTAACAGTCCCAATCAGAGAAATCATATCCTATGAGATCAGCTGGCTGATCTCATTACAATTAGTATGATGTTACCTTCATAGAATCCCTGCAGTGTGGAAAGAGGCCATTTGGCCCAACAACACTCCGAAGAGTATCTTACCCAGACCCATTCCCCTACCCTATTACTCTACATTTCCCCTGATTAATGCATCCAGGGTACACATCCCTGAACACTATGGGAAATTTAGCATGGCCAATTCACCTAACCTGCACATCTTTGGACTGTGGGAGGAAACTGGAGCACCCAAAGGAAACCCACGCAGACACGGGGAACACATGCAAACTCCACACAAACAGTCATCAAAGGATGGAATCAAACCTGGGTCCCTGGTGCTGTGAGGCAGCAGTACTAACCATTGAGCTACCATGCCATTAGGTCAAAAGGATTTGAGACCAGATGGAATGAATCACTAGTGAAGCCTTCAAATATGCTTCTCAACATTTACAGGCTATAAGCCATAGAATCATTGAATCCTGACAGTGCAGAAAAAGACCGAGTGGCCCATAGAATCTGCACCAGTCTACCAAGTAGCATCCCACCCAGATCCATGCTAATGCCTCTCTCTATTCCCATAACCCTGCATTTACCGAGGTGAATCCACATCGCTAGAAACGACATTGCAATTTAACATGGCCAATCCACCTAACCTGCACATCTTTGGAAAACCCAGCAGAAACCCACACAGACATGGGAGAATGTGCAAACACCAAACTGACAGTCACCCAAGGCTTGTGCTATCAGGGCTAACAGCAATGAGTCAACAGTTTTTTTTAAACCAGCCTTAATATTCATCTTTTCTATGTTTCAAGCTCCTGGAAGCTATTAACATCTTCCTACATGGTGGTGAGCAGCTCCAGATAAATGTTATTATACAGGCACAAAAAGCCCAAATAAAAAGAAGCCCAGCAGCTCATAGAGAACAGCAGATGAAGAATTGAGGCCCGCCCAGCAATCAAATCACAAAGGGGAAATGTCAGCAACTAGTACAGACAGCACTATAACAGACATGGCTTTCAGCTCCAGAATGCACTGAGCTCCACCCTACTCACCCACTAACTTTCTGAATCATACAGTGCCCCCGTGCGGGCAGAGTGGGTCCAAGCCTCTCAACTCATTCAGCTGAGAAGATACAGAATTGAAAGTCCACTGCAGCAAAAACAACAGGAAAAGCTTGGGAGAAAGGCATTAACCAATACTTAACAAGGTCCCTGTAATGGCCATCCACAGGCAATGAGAAACCATTGCCCAGATAGCCAAAAGACATGGCTGTGATAACTGTCCAAGTAAAACAATGCTCACTTAAAAATGCATGTGTCTATAAAGCCCAAGACAACCAAATAAAAGTCCTTCACAATAAAACACTTCTTGTGACGATACCATAGAGCATGAAAATCAAAATTGGAGTGCAATATCAAAGGATATGATACTAAAATCAAATGATTCACAGGAGCAGGAATCACGACAGTCTGATTGATATAAATGGCTGCAGAACATTATCCCGCAGCCTTCATCTGTCAACCTTACAGGCCCCTGAAGAAACCAGATTCAAAGTCGAAAGGCAGCTTCAAGGAAATCTAAGACAAAAGGCAAGGAAGTCTTCAAAGCTGCACTGCTATAATAAAGGCAGAATACTGCAGATGCTGGAAAACTGAAACAAATACAGAGAATGCTGAAGAAACCCAGCTGGTCTGTGGAAAGAGGAATAAAATTAATGTTTTGAGATTGGTATGACCCTTCTTCAAAGAAGGTTCACAAGGATGATCCTTGGGGTGGAGGGGTTATCATATGAGCAAAGGTTAATCAGGATTTTATTCATTCAAGGGATGAGGGCATCACTGACGAGGCTAGCATTTATTGCCCACCCCAGAGGGTAGTTAAGAGTCAATCACATTGCTATTGGTCTGGCGTCACATGTAGTCCAGACCAAGGAAGGATGGCAGTTTCTTTCCCTAAACAATATTAGTGAACCAAATGGGTGTTTCTAACAATTGACAATGGATTCATAGTCATCATTAGTTCTAATTCCAGATTTTTTTAAAGATTTGAATTCAAATCCAACATTTGCTGTGGCAGCATTCTAACCCAGGTCCCTCTGCGTAGTGACATGCTGTAACATTTTACCATTCAAGTAATAATCCTTTTTACTGTTACTCCTATCAAAATGGATGACTTCACGTTTACCAGCATTGTATTCGGTCTGCCAGACCTTTGCCCACTCACATAAACTATCTATGTTCCTCTGCAAAGTTTCACAGTCACGCTTTGCTCTGCCACTTATCTTAGTGCCATCTGCAAACTTTGACACACTACATGTGGTCCCCAACTTCAAATCATCTAAGTAAATTGTGAATAATTGTGGTCGCAACACTGATCACTTAGGCATACCACTAGTTACTGATTGACAACCAGAATAGCGCTCATCTCTTCCCACTCTTTGCTTCCTGTTAGTCAACCAATCCTCTATCTACGCTAATACTTTATCTGTAACGTCATGCATTTTTATCTTATGCAGCAGCCTCTTGTGCAGCACCTTGTCAAAGGCCTTTTGGAAATCTAGGTATACCAGGTTTACTGGGTCCCTGTTGTCCACCGTGCTCATAATATCTTTATAGAATTCCAGAAGGTTAGTTAAGCATGACCTGCCCTTCATGAACCCATGCTGCGTCTGCCCGACGGGACAATTTCTATCACAATCCCTTGCTATTTCCTTCTTGATAATAGACTCAAACATCTTCCCACTACAGAAATTAAGCTAACTAGTCTATAATTACCCATTGTTTGCCATGTACCCATTTTCCAAGCTGCTGGAACTGCTCCAGAATCCAGCTAAGTCTGGAAAATTACCACCGGTCCACTTGCTATTTCTCTTTTAACACCCTGCATTCCTCAAGGCCAGGTGACTGTCTATCCTTCGCTTCATTAGCTTGCCCAACACTACCTTGTCCATGAACATGATTGTTTCCATGTCTTCACCTACCTTCATCTCTTTGTCAGTTACTGGCATGTCATCCATGTCCTTCGCTGTGAAGACCGACACAAAATATCTGTATAATGGCTCAGCCATTTCATCATATCCCATGACCAATTACCCCTTGTCACCCTCTAAAGGACCAATGTTTACTTTAGCCACTCTTTTTCATTTCATATATTAATAGAAACGTTTATATTCTGTGCTAATTTTATATTCTGTGCTAATTTTTTCTCATGCTCTATCTTACTTTTCTTTATTGCTCTATTTGCAGCTTTCTGTTGACATTTAAAGCTTTCTCAATCTTCAAGTTTCCCGCTGATCTTGGCCTTCTCTTTCAATTTGATAACCTGCCTTATTTCCTTAGACAACCATGGCAGATTACCCCTTTCCTTACAGTCTTTCCTTTTCACTGGAATATACTTTTGCTGAGCACTTTAAAAAACTACTTTTAAAGTCCTCCACTGTCCTACCATAAAGTCTTTGTTTCCAGTCTACTTTAGCCATGTCCTCCCTCATCCTATTGTAATCTCCCTTGTTCAAGCACAGGATCCTGGTATTGGATTTCATCTTAACACTCTCCATCTGTACTGTGATTGCTCCTTCCAACATCCATAGTTCTTTTGTTTTGTTTTAAATCAGTAAGTTTGACTACACATATTTTACCACATAAAAGTCAATTTTTTGGTATAGTTTGTAACTTCCCTTTGGCCGCACAATGAATCTGAAGGCTGAGCATCCGCAAGTTCAATGATGTAGCCAAACTCGTCACTTCCTGAGATAGAGAACAACAACACACAGAACAGATAAAATGGATTCAGTCTCAATAATCATTCAGTATTCACAGATAGAGTTGTGTTTCAGTCCCGGATTCTCACTAGCCATCAAATTAAAGTTCCAGTGGACGAACAATAAGAATATCCAGAGCATGTTTGACAGCAATGAAAATCAAAGTTGAAACTTTATTGCTGGAACAGCACAGCAGGTCAGGCAGCATCCAGGAAACAGGAGATTCGACGTTTCGGGCACAGGCCAAATGTTGTACGTATTTTGAACTGGTCCTCCTGGGAGCAATGAAAATCAACAATGTTAATCAGATAGTAGAGAGCTGCCATTTTGAAATGCTTACAAACAGTAAAAGCAGGTTCTAATGATGATATTAAATAAGACTCTGAGACTGAGCATTCTTCCAAAATGTTATATTCCACACAAAAATTATCAGAAAATGCAGACTATTGTTGCTCTGGTGGCTGTGACATGAATGGACAATAGAAGTATAGTTTCTCAGTGTCATCTCTTTGATTTAAAATGACTGTCAAATGTCCTTTATCTGCAGGTAGGTTAACAATGTTTTTTAGTCTTTCTAATACTTTCTTTACTTGTGTATTAAGTGTGTTTCCTTCCTTTTTCCTGCTTAATGTTGGTGTGACTGTCTGTCTAATGGTTTGCTGATACCAACACTAACCAACAAGTGGCGATAGAACCAAACCCCCATCTAGAGAACTGAATCACAGCCGTACTCAAAAGGCTTCAGATATCTGGAGAAATAAATAAGACCGTCTTCCAAAAAATAAACCAGATGAATCCAACAAACCATGCTTTTATGGATTACCGGAAACTCACAAACCAGGAGCCCCCCTCAGACCCATAGTCTCACTACCTGGGACATCAGCTTACAGACTGGCCAAGGAGCTACACTAAAGACTAAAATATTTCGTAGAAGACTCATACCGCTCCATCCGTTCCACCCAAGAATT
This sequence comes from Chiloscyllium plagiosum, assembly GCF_004010195.1. NCBI lineage: Eukaryota > Metazoa > Chordata > Chondrichthyes > Orectolobiformes > Hemiscylliidae > Chiloscyllium > Chiloscyllium plagiosum. Next base: position 103,686,918 of record NC_057711.1, on the reverse strand, counting down.
CCTGAAGACCTTCAAAGACACCAAGATAGAACAGGCTGAAATAATAGTCTTCTTTGACATAACAACCCTGTTCACATCCATCAACATCAAAGAACCACTGACTACACTATTAGAAGACCCAAAGACACATACTCCAAACACCACTAACTTCATCAGCAAGGACAATATTGTCAAGCTAGTGGACCGATTCCTTATCACCCACTTCACCTTCAACAACAAAACCTACTGACAAATCAAGGAAACACCCATAGGATCTCCGATATCATGGTTCTTAGCAGAGGCAGTAATGCAGAGACTCGAACAAACAGCTCTGCCAACCATCCAACCCGAACTTTGGGTGCGCTACGTAGATGATACATTTGTCATCACTAAATGAAACAAATTAGAGGAAACCTTCAAGACCATGAATAATACCCTTACTGGCATAAAATTCACTAAAGAGGAGGAAAACAACAACAAACTACCATTCCTAGATGTCACAGTAGAGCGAACAGCCAGTGGGGAACTTCATACCAGCGTCCACGGGAAAAAACATATTGGAACCAAATACTAAACTACAGAAGCAATCATCCCAACACCCACAAATGAATCTGCTTTAGAACATTGTTTCAATGAGGTTTCTAAATTCTTGGAAGAGCAGAGTCTGATTAGAACAAGTCAACGTGGATTTAGTAAAGGGAGGTCATGCCTGACAAGCCTGTTGGAATTCTTTGAAGAGGTAACAAGTAGTTTAGACCAGGGAAACCCAGTGGATGTGGTCTATCTAGACTTTCAAAAGGCCTTTGATAAGGTGCCACACGGGAGGCTGCTGAGCAAGGTGAGGGCCCATGGTGTTCGAGGTGAGCTGCTGGGATGGATTGAGGATTGGCTGTCTAACAGAAGGCAGAGAATTGGGATAAAAGGTTCTTTTTCAGAATGCCAGCCGGTGACGAGCGGTGTCCCGCAGGGGTCGGTGCTGGGGCCACAGCTGTTCGCAATATATATTAATGATTTGGATGAGGGAACCGGGGCATTCTAGCGAAGTTTGCCGATGATACAAAGTTAGGTGGACAGGCAGGTAGTACTGAGGAACTAGACAGGTTGGGAGAGTGGTCCAGGAAATGGATGATGGAATTTAACGTGAGCAAGTGCGAGGTCTTGCACTTTGGCAAAAAGAATAAAAGCATAGACTACTCTCTAAATGGTGAGAAAATTAATAAAGCCAAACCACAAAGGGATCTGGGAGTGCTAGTCCAGGATTCTCTAAAGGTAAACATGCAGGTTGAGCCCGTGATTAAGAAAGCGAATGCAATGTTGTCTCTTATCTCAAGAGGGTTGGAATATAAAAGCAGAGATGTACTACTAAGACTTTATAAAGCTCTGGTTAGGCCCCATTTGGAGTACTGTGTCCAGTTTTGGTCCCCACACCTCAGGAAGGACATACTGGCACTGGAACGTGTCCAGCGGAGATTCACACGGATGATCCCTGGAATGACAGGTCTAACATATGAAAAACGGCTGAGGATACTGGGATTGTATTCGTTAGAGTTTAGAAGATTAAGGGGAGACTTAATAGAGACGTACAAAATAATACATGGCTTGGAAAAGGTGGTTCTTGTTGTCTAGAGGAATTAAGGGCTACGGGGAGAACGCTGGTAAGTGGAGCTGAAATGCGCATCAGCCATGATTGAATGGCGGAGTGGACTCGATGGGCCGAATGGCCTTACTTCCACTCCTATGTCTTATGGTCTTATGGTCTTAATGAGCCACTACACACTGTGACACAGAGGAACTACACAGAGTAGAGGGAAATCACCTATACCATGTATTCAAAAAGAACAGGTACACAATGAACACAGTCCACCGATTTCTCAGCAACAAACCCAAACAAACAGACAAAACACATCCAGAAGCCGTAGCCACTCTCCCCTACATCGAAAACATCTAGAAATGACGGCCAGACTACTCAGATCTCTTGGCATCATGGTAGCCCACAAACCAACCAACACACTAAAACAGCAGCTAATGAACTTGAAAGACCCTATACAGACAACAAGCAAAACTAATGTCACTTACAAAATACCGTGCACGATCAATAACAAACACTTCATTGGACAAACAGGCAAAAAACCAGTCACCAGGATACATGAACATCACTGGCCACAAAAAGACATGACCCACTCTCACTAGTATCCTTACATATGAATGAGGAAGGACACAACTTCGACTGGGACAACACATCCATCCTAGGACAAGCCAAATAGAGACATGCATGAGAATTCCCAGAAGCATGGAATTCCAAACGGAATTCTATCAACAAACACATTGACTTGGATCCCATTTACCAAACCCTGAGAAAAAGAACAGGAAATGACATCGCCACAGGAAACGATGCCACCACAGGAAATGACATCACCAACCCAAGGAAACCAAAACAAACACAAAGCAGGCCATACCACTAGTGCTTCAGCCGGAGGTTTACTGATGATGTTACCTAGTATGGTGACGAAATGTCTAAAAATGAAACTTCCAGCTCAACAAGCAAACCTGCATCCAGATCCTCAACCTGAGCTACAAATGTTCTCAAAACTCGCTAGGACAAATCTTACATGGCACCACACATGTGTATTAGATGCCTTGTCTTAGAACAGTCTACACTCATTATATGCATGCTGTTGACAAATATATGGCAGGCATATCTAATGGCTCTTGTTATTCCAGTATCTAACATCTGGTTCCGCATGATAGTTAGAATTCTGATGGCACATCTGACTGGCACAGGCTATGGGCAACATGAGTACTGCCAGGAGACTGCCCGTTTACCTGTATGATGTAATTAGTATGGCAACACACTGGCTGGACATTGGACAAATGGGTCCCTACTAATGATGATGGAACTCTTATGGTTATATGTGGTTCTGACATGAGGAACAGTAAACAGAGAATCCACCTGTTTGACTCTGGCAAAAGTGAAAAAAATGGATTCAGCTGTCCCTGAACACCGAGCCTGGACACAGAGTTAGTGGAAATCATCGCCTGGAAGGATCCCATCACAGTCAACTGAACTTTGATCTCAACCTACCTTGAATACATCTATTGCAGAGTTTTGCGGAGGTCGACTGAAATCAGCAGCTTGGCTGAGATGGGTTGGGTTTCAGGAAGGTGGGGTGACACCACAGGATAGCTATTCTGTCAGGATTGTTCTGGATCCCCAAACTCCCTCTGCAGTGTTTGGACTTCCTGCCCGCCCCCAGCATCAGCTAGCAATCCTAAACCCCACCCCACTTCTTCCATGTAGCATCTCCCTCCCACCCCTCTCCACAGATAGAAAATCAGAGACCCCCCCCATCCATTACCCTTACCTCATTCAGGATTGGAGCCGTTGAACATGAACCTTATCCTGGGGTTTGCTCTGCTATCCCAGGTCAGGGATTGGTCGAACAGGACCTGCTCAGAACACAACTGCTCAGTCAGGCCCTGTCACCTGCTCCAGACTGCCCCCAAAACAAAAATGGGTAACCTGTCAGGGCCAAGATGTATGTACACAATGTAATTGGAAAAATGCAGTGCATTGGGAATCTAATTCTAGACGTTCACATGCAAGCCTTTACCCTTCTTCCATAGTGCATCAATAATGCACCTCCTAGTCTTTGATTCTTGGAAATATAGAATTTAAAACCATATTTGTTGCACTGGAGCTTCATTTTGAAGTACAGATATGAGACCAGTATGTCTCATTCACCAGTTTTGCTGTTTTCCTTTCTATTGTATACCATAAAATAAATCTCCTCCCTGGGGAGCTGCAGTCTTGCCTTGAATCCCTGTGAGGCAGGATATTTTCTCCCTGGCTGGAGCACAAATGTCAACTGTCGATCTGACTTTGAACTTAATTTTGTAAAAAAAAAATCACTTTATCCTGACTGCAAGACACAGTCAATAGCAAATATTCCAAACATAATTAAATTGTTAATGCAAAGTATTGGAAAGATCTATCACCAATACAGTCATTTTTGAGGTGATCCTTTAATGCAGCATAATAGCATATTCATCCCTTATGGACTATTGTTCGAACGGTTAGATATTGGTTACAAACATTAACTGGTTGAAGTAAACATTAATCAAAGAAGAGCCATCGCTACATTTTGTTAGGACATTGTGAATTTGATAATTTGGGAAAAATTTCAAAAGTCATTAAAGAAATGTGCAAATGTTAATGGAAAACAGTGATGAGGATTCACAATATGACAGTAACACTGCTATATAAGGGAGGTAGAAAGAACTGACAATCATTAAGTACTGGGACAGAGAAGAAATTGCAATCTGCCATGAATCGTTAGCGAAATCCAGTCAGGTAGGGGTCTGAGACCAGAAAAGAAATTCAGATCAAGCAGTAAAGCAAGTTGGACAGTAGAAGCATTGAAGAGTGAAGGAATTGTCTGTAAGTTTCTCTACAAAGTTAGTGTGGGTGAAACACCAACTTGGGACTTGCAATGAAGTGTTTGACGTTAATCTTGACAATTGCACTGATGCTGCTCCCTTACCCACTCTCTGTTGAAGGAAGAAACCTTGATCTTACATTCACAAAAATCTGCGGCTTTGATTATATGGGAAAGATCCAGGAGGTATGTGGACATTGGCCCCAGGCATCTCGCTATCTCTACCGACATGGTGAGTATTGAAATCCCTTCTGACTCAGGTTAGAAAATTGCCCTAATACTCGATGGGACTGAGCAAGGAAACTTGTGACAAACTTGAAAGCACAACCGACTGGATCATATGCAAAACTTTACTCCATTTCCAATTTGACAACTGAGCTGATGGCTCTGTAAAAAGTCTGCTATTGAAAGTGCTTGTAGAGACAATTTTAACATCATACATTGAGAAACAAAGAAACCATCAAAATTTATGACAAATTTATACCATGCGTGTCATGTCTAAGCGAACTAATAAATTGCTCACACACACAATCCCACTCATACCTTCACTGCCCCTACCTGGTAGGTTGTGATATTTCAAGTGCACATTCCAATATCTTTTTAACTGTAATTTGAGTTTCTACTTCCACAGCAATTTCAGCCAGCTTGTTCCAGATTTGACACCCATCCAGACATCACCCATCATGTTCTGAGTGAAACAACCTCTTCTCAAATCCCCTTGTAATCCTTCTGTCAATCATTTTAGAAATATCCCATCACCCACACTAAAGTTCCTGGTCCGAGCTTTTGACTATTCTGTTCATGAAATTAACTATTATTCACTTTATCTAAGAAGTTGAGAATTGCATATTAGAACTTAAGAACCTGAGCCTCATCTATTCCAAAGAAAACAATCCAATCCCATCCAACCTTTCCTCATACTCAAAATTCTCCAGGTCCAGCAACACCCTCATTTTCAACTGACAGCCAAATTTTGTATTGTGTTCAAACCTCTTAACCATGCCCCATATACTTCAATCTAAATCAAATGTCTATACCATAAACAGCAAAGGACCTATAACTAAATCCTATGGAGCCCAATTGGAAACAACCATTTAGTCACAAAAACAGCTTTTGGCTAATACTCCTTATTTCTATGTCCAAGCCAATTTTGGTCAGATTGTCACTTGCTCTTTGATTCCAAGTGATTCTACTTCTCTGACCAGTTTGCCATATGAAACCGTGTTAAAGCCTTGGTAAAATTGAAATAGATTACATCAAGTGCACAAACTTTATCAACCCTTCTTATTACCTCAGCAAACAAATTTACTCTGACACAACCGTCTTCTAATAGTGATTGTCCTTGTTGTCCTTGATTAATCTGTGCCTCAAGGCCACTTAATACAACAGCATTTTTTCTGCAATTTGTTAACCATCACAGTTAACTGACTGGTCTTAAATAACTTTGTCTATTCCTTCTTCCTTCTTTAAACAATGGTATAACAACAACTCCAATTGTCTGGCACCTCGACTGATAGTAAGTGTACCTGTTATTTCATCCTTTGTTTTCTTGAGTTGGAGGTGCCAGTGTTGGACTGGGGTAAACAAAGTTAAAAGTCACACAACACCAGGTTATAGTCCAATAGGTTTATTTGGAAGCGCTAGCTTTCGGAACACTGCTCCTTCATCAGGTGGTTATGGAGGTTAAGATCATGCTCACAGAATTTATAGCCAAAGAAGTCCATTGTCATAGAGATGTTATACAGTAAACAAAAACTTTCATCTTTGATAATGGGATATGCTGGCTTCTGTTCTTTGATATGTAAATCCCAGAACTAACTTGGTTTTGTAAACAATAGGCGTGACATCTGTCTGTGTCCTAATGCTATGTCAGACTGACAAACCCTCTGTATGGTGTTACAGAGTTTTGCATGCAGTTTTTGAGCAAAATAAAATGTAATTCTGCAAAAAGAAATTCACCCTATAAGCTTATACGTGGGTGCATGTAGGAGCAACAAATTGAGTGTGTGTGTATGTGTGCATGTGGGTGTGAGTGCACGTGATAGACCGCGTGTGTATATATGTGTGTGTAGGCTTGGTTAAGTGTGTGTGCATATATGTGTGTGTGTGATGGGATATGTGAATGGGGTATGTGTGAGAAGGTGCATGTGTTTGTGTGAGTGCAGGGGGTATATGCGTGTACATATGAGAGAGAGCTTGTGTGTTAGGGAGGATCTGAGTGAGGGTGTGTGAATATGAGAGTGAGAGTGTGTGCGAGAGTGTATATATATACTTTGCTATCAGCCTCTGCTCAGCCACTCTGCGTTGTTGCTAGTCCCAAAGTCCACCTTGGAGGATGGTCACTCGAAGGTCCAAGGCCAAAAGTCCTAGACCGCTGAGGTGTTCCCCGACTGGGAGAGAACACTCCTGCCTGGTGATTGCTGTGCAGTAAAAACAATGACTGCAGATGCTGGAAACCAGATTCTGGATCAGTGGTGCTGGAAGAGCACAGCAATTCAGGCAGCATCCGACGAGCAGCAAAATCGACGTTTCGGGCAAAAGCCCTTCATCTGATGAAGGGCTTTTGCCCGAAACATCGATTTTGCTGCTCGTTGGATGCTGCCTGAATTGCTGTGCTCTTCCAGCACCACTGATCCAGATTGCTGTGCGGTGTCCATTCATCCATTGTCATAGCATCTGCTCAGTGTCGTCAATGTACCATGCCTCAGGGCATCCTTGCCTGCAGCATATGAGATAGATTACATTGGCCAAGTTACATGAGTACTCGCTGCATACATGGTAAGTGGTGTCCCCACGTGTAATGGTGTTACCCATATCAATACTCTGACAGGTCTTGCAGCTGCTGCTGAGGCAGGGTTGTACTGTGGTGTTGTCCTGAGGCTGGATAGTTTGCTACAAATCATGGTCTGTTTGGTGGCTGTTCAAAGGTGAGAAGTGGAGGCATGGGGAAGGTCTTCATGAGGTGCTTATCCTTATCTATAACGTGTTACAGACTGCGAAGAACATGGCACAGCTTTTTGGCTCCCGGGAAGTACTGGACAAAAAAGGTTACCCTGTATGCTGCAGCCTGTGTCTATTTAGATTAGATTAGATTACTTACAGTGTGGAAACAGGCCCTTCGGCCCAACAAGTCCACACCGACCCGCCGAAGCCCACCCACCCAGACCCATTCCCCTACATTTACCTCTGCACCTAACACTACAGGCAATTTAGTGTGGCCAATTCACCTGACCTGCACATTTTTGGAGTGTGGGAGGAAACCGGAGCACCCGGAGGAAACCCACGAAGACACGGGGAGAATGTGCAAACTCCACACAGTCGGTCGCCTGAGGCGGGAATTGAACCCGGGTCTCTGGCGCTGTGAGGTTCCTGAGGAGGTCATTACAGTTTCTTGCTGTGGCACATCATAGGAGATGCTGATGTTGAGTGCTGACACACCCATTGTGATGAGGAATGTTCCTGGTTCAACTCGTCCATGGGTTCTGAGTTTCTGTAAGAAATCTGTAGTGTCACACAGAAACTGGGGGTCTCCTATACAATGGGTTTCAACAGAGCTAGAGATGTTCTCACACAGGGTCCCATCGACTGATACAATGGGACATCCTGGTGTGTTAGCTTTGTGCATCATCGGAAGGTAGTAGAAGTCACCTACTTGAGAAGTATGTAGGATGAAGGTGTGTAGGGAACTCTGAAGGACTGGATCCAAAGTCTTGATCAATGTGTTTAGTTCACGGGTGTGCTCTTTGGTCGGATAGGCCAGTAGTTGCAAGTAGTGTTCCTGGTTGTTCAATTGTCGGTGCACTTCCTTGCAGTTATCTGTTCTATTCTGAATGATGATGGCTCCCCCTTTATTTGCTGGTTTGATGACAATGTTGGTTTTGAGAGCATGGATGGCTTTGCATTGTGATCAGGTGATGTTTTGCTCTACCTTGTGGGTGCAGCTGATGAATCTAGCATTCACATATTTCCTGACAGTTTGAGTAAACATGTCAGGCACAGGTCATTAGGGCAACAGCCTCAGTACTCAACACCAACAACTGCCAATCCCTGGGCACCATCCTACAACCCATCTGTTTCATCCTCGACCTCAATGTTTTCACCTTTGCCAATCAGTTCTTCATCCAGATACATTGAATGGCTATGGGGACCAAATTTGCAGCCCAATATGCCAATATTTTCATGCACAAGTTTGAACAAGACTTCTTTTCTGCACAGGACTTCTAACCAACACTATACGCCAGATATATTGATGACATTTTCTTCCTCTGGACCCATGGCGAGGCATTGCTGAGACAACTACACAGTGATATCAATGAGTTACATCCCACCATCAGACTTGCCATGGACTACTCTCCAATTTCTGTCTCATTCTTGGATGCATGCATCTCCATCAAGGATGGCCACCTCAGTACCTCACTCTACTGCAAACCCACGGATAACCTCATGATGCTACACTTCTCTACTTCTACCTGAAACATATTAAAACAGTCATCCCCTACAGACAAGCCCTGCACATCCACCAGATCTGTTTGGATGAGGAGGATCATGACAGACACTTGAAGGTATTCAATAATGTCCTTATAAGAACAGGGTACTATGCTCAACTCATTGACCGCCAGTTCTGACATGCCACAGTGAGGAACCGTAATGACCTCCTCAGGAGACATACACAGGCTGCAACTGACAGGGTACCCTTCGTTGCCCAGTATTTGCTGGAGCTCATGTTCTGCGCAGCCTGCAACACATTATCTATCAGGATGGACACCCTCGCCAAGACCTTCCTCACACCACCACTTCTCACCTTTAAACAACCACCAAACCTTAAACACATCATGATTTGGAGATGCCGGTGTTGGACTGGGGTGTACAAAGTTAAAAGTCATGCAACACCAGGTTATAGTCCAATAGGTTTAATTGGAAGCACTAGCTTTCAGAGCACTGCTCCTTCATCAGGTGGTTGTCATGAAGGAGCAGCGCTCCGAAAGCTAGCGCTTCCAATTAAACCAGTTGGACTATAACCTGGTGCTGTGTGATTTTTAACTTTAAACAGATCATGATTTGTAGCAAACTGCTCAGCCTTCATATAACCTTGCCACAGCAGCAGTTGCAAGACATGTACGCGGTGAATACTCATGAGACTTGGCTAATGTGGTCTCGCTCATACACTGCAGGCAAGGACGTCCTGAGGCATGGTATATTGGTGACACCGAGCAGGAGCTATGGCAATGGATAAATGGACACCGCATAACAATCGCCAAGTAGGAGTGTTCCGTTCCAGTCTGGGAATACTTCAACGGTCCAGGACATTCAGCCTTGGACCTTTGGGTGACCATCCTCTAAGGTGGATTTTGGGACAAGCAACAATGCAGAGTGGCTGAGCTGAGGCTGATAGCAAAGCTCAGTACCCATGGGGATGGTCTCAACCAGGACCTTGGGTTCATGTCACACTACAGGTGACTCCACTGCACGATACACACACACAGACACTCCTTCATAATCTTACACTCACACAGACCGTCCCTCGCAAACAAGCTCTCTCTCATATGGACACATGCACATCCCCTGCATTCACACCAACACACCCCCCCTCTCACACATATCCTATCACACTCACACACACTTAATCAAGCTTATGCACACATATATATATACATACACTATCATGTGCACTCACTCTCTCTCTCTCACACACACACACATTTGCTCCTACATATAAGCTTATGGGTTGAATTTGTTTTTGCAATTATTGTTTTTACATTTTATTTTATTCAAAAACCGCATGACTCCATGTAAAACTCTGTAAAACTATACAGAGGATTTGTCAGTCTGACATAGCATTGGGACACAGACAGACTTCACACTTATTGCTTAAAATATTATTTTAAGAATGCAATTTAAAAGAAATTCTGGGATTTACATATCAAAGAACAGAAGCTAGCACATCCCATTATAAAAGATGAAAGTTTTAATTTAAGATTGTTTACTGTACCACATCTCTATGACACTGTACTCCTTTGGCGATAAATTCTGAGCAAGATCTCAACCTCCTCAACCATCTGATGAAGGAGCAGTGCTCCAAAAGCTAGTGCTTCCAAATAAACCTGTTAGACTCTAACCTGGTGTTGTGTGATTTATTTAAAAACTTTGTTTCTCTTATCAGTCTGGGAAACATTTCATTCAGGCTTGGTGATTAATGTGCTTCGAAAAATGTCCAACTTCTTCATTCTCTTTCCTGAAAAGAGAAGTACAGTGTTGAAGCTTTTCATCTTGCACCCATTAGGTCAAACACAAAATACTAATTTTGTACCACAGGCATCCTTCCCTAGCCAATAAAATCACAAGGCATCTTGGAATTCATATAACTTTGGACCCTCATGCTATAAAATTGGCCTTAATAACAATCTTGTCAATAGGACCATAGCCATTTCATTACCTTCTAAACTTGACAAATATAAAGAGTGCATTAAAACTATTCTGCAGTTTATTTTTTTTTTCTGATCCATTCTTCATTGTGCATGGCACATTCTCACAAATGGGCCAAAAAGACTGTCATATTTAGACTTAAGTAGTGCTTGATTTATCTCAAATTACCAGGAGAGAAACAAGATATTTCAGAAAATAACTGGTTAAAAAAATTGTGGCTACATGAGTGGCATTTGCTATCAATAGGATGTAACAGTTAGTCATTTTGCCTAATTCACAATTGAGCGATGTTGTGTCTGAATTTCCATGTGTGATGCCAGATGGACACATGTCCCAGCAATTGGCCAAATTAACTGCAAATTCCTAGGCATAGGCAGAATACAGATCATACTTATGAAGGTGCTGCTTGCAAATACTCAAAATAAAATACCTGCTATTAAAAGTGATTCTGTGATTGGGCAGCATTTGCTGAACAATTCTAAATACATTAATAGCTACATGAATCTCAGTCAAGCTTGTAATGCTTGCCAGAAGCAACATACCTCCATGCACGATGGTCTATTCTCTGCAAACAAATATGTTCTAGACTGAAACTTTTTTTGAATAACATGGTGAGTTGGGAAGCTTACGCGTCCCCATTCCTTTCCTTCTAGCAATGTCTCAGTCAGTCAGCCTTGAATTGTAAGTCAATTCCACACATTTCTCCAATTCTTGAGATTATTTGCAATTTGGAATTCTTATGCTAACGTTGATGAAAAAGATTCAGCAATAAGTCTTATATCTCAGCAATATTTAAATTCTGTACTACCAAGTGACTGTTAATATTCTTTCAATGTGTGAATCTCATCCAGAATAATACATTCCGTGCTCATGTTAATGTCTGCAACACCCCTCATTTGCAATTATAAATAAAAAGCTTTCATTAAGAACAATGCCCATGTTGGCCATCCCTATACACCAGTTACATTACTGGTAAGTTATTGGCCATATACATTCCCGAATTATCCTCTTGTCCTTGAAAGCTTACCTTGATTATACTTCCAAATCTTACCGATGCCATTTTTATTTGCCCATTTAATCTCATCCCTGCTCGTTATACACTCCTTTAGACTTGATGTATTGAAATACCTGATATAAGTGTCCATGATTAGTCTCAGCAATCTCAGCAAAGGGAGAGAAATAAATCAATAACTTTTCTGTGCCTGAGCATTGACCTGTGTTAGAAGTGTATTCCTGCAGGTCTCGGGTAGTTTTCTTTGCATCAGTCCCAGTTCTGGCCAATTCCTGGAACTACTCTAAGGTCTACAATGGAGCAGAGAGCCTTGTACTAATCTCCTCTCTGTCCAGTTTGCCTTCTTTCATGGCTATCAACTTCTGTCTATGTCATTCCCAGAATTTTGTGTTCACATTTACCTGCTTTTCTCTGGGAAGTGAGAATCTGCCAGGAGCTGCACATTCAATGAAATTAGCCCTGAGACTGGAAGATAGATCAGGGTTCGGATGGATTTGGCTGGTAGTTACAACTATTAAGATGTCAAAACTCCTGCAAAACAGAAGAGTTGATAGAGAAGTAAAATGGAAGTACAAAATTGAGCTGATTTTAAAAAGTAACTGGAATATAAAACTGGTCTCAAACTGGTGAACACAAAATTATCAGTTATTGTTGTAAAATTCTATCTAGTTCACCAATGTTTTTTACAGAAGGAAATCTACCTTCGTTGTCCTGTCCGGCTACATGTGACTCCAGATCCACAACATGGCTATAACTGCTGTCTCGAAGAGTGTGGTGCTGGAAAAGTACAGCCGGTCAGGCAGTGTCCGAGGAGCAGGAGAATCGACGTTTCAGGCATAAGCCCTTCATCAGGGTGTGCTGTTTGAAATGAGCCCAAGAGTCAATCAATCAAGGACTATTAGGGAAGGGCAATAAATGCTGTTCTTGCCAGGAATGACCACAAGCTGTAAAAGAATTAACTTTAAATTATAGTTAGCAAGAGTATTTCTCCCCCAGTACTTAAGCTTACCTTGAATACAAGAAAGTTGTTGGCAATGAGCAGAGGATATCCCAGAATTTCTAATTATTTTGCAGCGTTCTAACGTGCTCAGAGCTTTGACTGGTGCTCAATGCTTGAGACTTCTTAATTTAAAAAAAATCAGTTCATAGACTTTGTTAACACTATCGTCTCAGAGAGAAATTCCATTTTGTCACAACGTTAAAATTTCTTGATTCACTTTAAGACATGTTACCAGCACTTCTTCAGCTTTCAGGTCCCATTCAGCAGGTAGACCTTAATTGCACCTTTTCCAAAAATATATTTCACCTTCTTGTATGAGAAATGTTAATTGCAGTAACTGGGGTCCAGAGTGTTTTGTGAGGTAATGATTCTGAGACAGTTAACGTTAGTGACTGCACCCCATTTAGTTTTGTGTGGGGAAAAGAGGATTCTAACTGTTCTCCTGCTCCTTCCCCACAGAGAGAGAGAGCAAGAGACAGAGCACGAGAGAGCGAGAGAGATGAGTGCTTTCTGTTTGCAAGCCCTGGGTGTTTCTTTTCCTTTCCTTCCCTTGGCACTGAAAGCGCTTTAACACCCAGAGCTCAACCAATCAGAGGACTGATGCCAGGCAGAATTTCCTTAACTTAAATGATTCATCAAGCTACTAAGTCTCAAATTCTCCCTTTTGCTGCTTCAAAACAGCAATACACAACAATTAATTTTCAAATTCCAAAACTCTCCTCATTTTCCAGGTCTAGCAGTCTAATTTCCATTTCAGTTCATAGCCCCAGAAAAAGAAAATATGTGGAATGATTAGATTACTTACAGTGTGGAAACAGGCCCTTAGGCCCAACAAGTCCACACCGACCCCCCACCCACCCAGACCCATTCCCCTTCACCTAACACTACAGGCAATTTAGCATGGCCAATTCGCGTAACCTGCACATTTTTGGACTGTGGGAGGAAACCAGAGCACCCAGAGGAAACCCACACAGGCACGGGGAGAATGTGCAAACTCCACAGAGGCAGTCGCCTGAGGCGGGAATTGAACCCAGGTCTCTGGCACTGTGAGGCAGCAGTGCTATCCACTATGCCACTGTGCTGCCCATTTTCCATTGTGAAGGAGGCACTCCACCTTGATATGTCTCTTAACTGAATACTGAGTGTCTTGGAATGAGGGACACATACCTGATGATGACCCTGCATTGGAACAGCGGGTCTAAGGGAGTTTATTTAACCCCCAAGCCATTGTTAAATCTCAGTTTCAAGGGACTGCATAACAAAGATGTAACAAAGGGAATATACAATCACTATAACTTGTCAGTAATCACAAATGGAGTATTAATTATATTTCAGGTAATTCACAGGTCTTACATGATGATGATACCTTAAAGAAGATGAACATGAAGAAGGATCAGTTGGTGCTTGACAAGGGCAGCATTCAGCAGCTTAAGTCAGACTATGTGCAAAAACTATTCAGCAATGACCACAGCCAGAATGAGTGGATGGCAGCTGATTATAATGAGTTTGTCTCTGAATCTGAGAGAGACAATACTATGCAACCTGCTATCACAAGCAGAATATCCAAATCAAAATTAAGCTGGATGCGCCTCCATAATCTATGCTGCTTCAACAGCTGTACAGTGAGGGACATCCTCAAAGTGTGCGGAAGCTGATATGATGATAACTGTATCACTGTATTTGTAGGATATTCTATACACAGAGTCAGCATTATTTAACTTTGAAGATGGTATGATAAATTCTTTGTATTGAAACTCCTGATGTGAATATTAATCTGCTCACAGCCTATTTTGGGAATCAGGACTTATAAGGTCATTAAATCCTGAAGGATTCTCTTGACATACTGTTGGGAAAATACTACCCTGTTCGACAATCTCTCTTCGCAAATTCCCACAATGGATGTTGCTTCCATTCCATGAGAAAATTCATCAGATCAAACAAAAAAATTAAATTAGAGTTCCTGTTGCAGACTTCCTGTCTTGTAGCTAGAATTAAATTCTTAAAAATGCGAAAATAAACATTGATTGTTTCAGTACCTTTTCATTTCTTTTCTTCAACAAAATCCATTTACTGAACAATTTGCTTCATTGATTAAGAAAGGTGACCATCTACTTTTGGAAAAGTTTTGTACACATCACCATCCCTTAGAGTCATAAGTCATAGAGATGTATACAGAGAAACAGACCCTTCAGTCCACTTCATCCATGCTGACCAGATATCCCAACCCAAGCTAGTCCCACTTGCCAGCATCCAACCCATATCCCTTCAAACCCTTCCTATTCATATACCCATCCAGATGCCTTTTAAATGCTGTAATTGTATTAGCCTCCACCACTTTCTCTGGCAGCTCATTCCATACATGCACCAACCTCTTACATGAAAACGTTCCCCCTTAGGTTTCTTTTATATCTTTCCGCTCTCACCCTAAACCTATGCCTTCTAGTTCTGGACAATAAAACCAGAAGTCCATAAGAAATAGGAATGAAAGGAAGGCCATTTGGCCCATCGAGTCCAGTCGGCCATTCAGTCATGGCTGAAGGACATTTCAACACCACTTATCCACAATCTCCCTGTATCTCTTAATTCCTTGCAAGATTAAGAATTTATCAATCTGTGCCCTGAAGACATTTAACGTCCTGGCCTCCACTGCGCTCCATGAAAATGAATTCTACAGGCCCACCACTCTATGGTTGAAGAAATGTCTCCTCATTTCCATTCCAAATTGACTTCCTCTAATTCTAAGGCTGTGCCCATGGGTCCTAGTATCCCAGCCTGACGGAAACAATTTCCCAGCGTCCACCCTTTCTAAGCCATGAATTATCTTGTAAGTTTCTATTAGATCTCCCCTCAATCTTCTAACCTCTAATGAATACAATCACAGGATCCTCAGCCTTTCAGCGTATGTTAGGCCTATCATTCCAGGCATCATCCATGTGAATCTCTGCTGGACAAGGTCTAGTGCCAGTAGGTCCTTCCTAAGGTGTGGGGCCCAAAACTGGACACAGTTCTAAATGGGGCCTAAATAGAGCTTTATAAAGGCTCAGTAGCACATCACTGCTTTTATATTCCAACCCTCTTGAGATAAATGACAACATTACATTTGCTTTCTTAACCATGGACTCAACCTGCAAGTCAACCTTTAGAAAATCCTGCACTAGTGCGAGATCCCTTTGTACTTTGTCTTGATGAATTTTCTCACCGTATGGAAAATAGTCAATGCCTGTGTTTTTTTTTCCAAAGTGCAAGACCTCGCATTTGCTCACATTGAAATTCATTAGTCATTTCTTGGAGCACTCTCCTAAACTGTTTAAATCTTTCTGTAGTCTCCCCACCTCCTCAGTACTACCTATATGTCCACCTAACTTCATATCATAGGCAGAATGCCACCATTCCTTCATCCAGATCATTAATATATAAAGTGAACAGCTGCAGCCCCAACACTGAACTCTGCGGGACACCACTTGTCACTAGCTGCCATTCTGAAAAAGAACCTTTTATCCCAACTCTCTGCCTTCTGTCAGACAGCCAATCCATAATCCATGCGAGTAGCTCACCTCGAACACCATGGGCCCTCACCTTACTCAGCACCCTGCCGTGAGGCACCTTATCAAAGGCCTTTTGGAAGTCTAGGTAGATAACATCCACTGGATTTTCCTGGTCTAACCTACTTGTTACCTTAGATTAGATTCCCTACAGTGTGGAAACAGGCCCTTCGGTCCAACCAGTCAACACTGACCGTCGAAAGAGTAACCCACCCAGACCCATTTCCCTCTGACTAATACACCTGACACTATGGGCAATTTAGAATGGCCAATTCACCTGACCTGCACATCTTTGGACTGTGGGAGGAAACCAGAGCACCCGGAGGAAACCCATGGAGACACGGGGAGAATGTGCAAACTCCACACAGACAGTCGCCCAAGGCTGGAATTGAACCTGGGACCATGGTGCTGTGAGGCAGCAGTGCTAACCACTGAGCCACCATGCCGCCCCTCTTCAAAGAATTATAACTTCTTTCCCACGCCAGGGAAAAGACCTTGTCTATTTACCCAATTCATGACCCTCATGATTATATAAACCTCTATTAGGTCACATCTCAGCTTCTAACACTCCAGAGGAAACAGTCTTAGCCTATTCAACCTCTCCCTACAGCTCAAATCCTCCAACCCTGGCAACATGCTTGTTAATGTTTTCTGAACCCTTTCAAGTTTCGCAACATCCTTCTGATAGGACGGAGACCAGAATTGTATGCAATATTCCAAAGTGGCCTAACCAATGTCCTGTACAGCCACAATATGAAGTCCCAACTCCTGTACTCAATACTCTGACCAATAAAGGAAAGCATACCAAATACCTTCTTCACTATCCTATCTATCTGCGACTCCACTTTCAAGGAGCTATGAACCTGCAATCCAAGGTCTCTTTGTTCAGCAACACTCTCTAGGACCTTACCATTAAGTGTATGAATCCTGCTAGTATTTGCTTACTCAAAATGCAGCACCTCGCATTTATCTGAATTAAACTCCAGCTGCCACTCCTCAGCCCATTGGCCCATCTGATCAAGATCCTGTTGTAATCTGAGGTAACCTTCTTCACTGTCCACTACACCTCCAATTTTGGTGTCATCTGCAAACTTATTAACTATACCTCTTAAGCTCACATCCAAATCATTTATATAAATGACAAAAAGTAGAGGACCCAACACCGATCCTTGTGGCACTCCACTAGTCACAGGCCTCCAGTCTGAAAAACAACCGACCACCACCACCCTTTGTCTTCTACCTTTGAACCAGTTCTGTATCCAAATGACTAGTTTTCTCTGTATCTCATAAGATCTAACCTTGCTAACCAGTCTCCCGTGTGAAAACTTTTCAACACCTTACTGAAGTCCATACAGATCACGTCTACTGCTCTGCCCTCATCAATCCTCTTTGTTACATCTTCAAAAAAACTCAATCAAGTTTGTGAGACCTGATTTCCCTGGCTTGTCCTTACCATGTTTCTTAAATAGTGGCACCACATTGGCCAACCTCCAATCTTCCAACATCTCACCTGTGACTATCGGTGAATGAAATATCTCAACAAGAGGCCCAGCAATCACTTACCTAGCTTCCCATAGAGTTCAAGGGTACACTTGATCAGATCCTGGGGATTTATCCACTCTTGCATGTTTCAAGACATCGAACACTTCCTCCTCTGTAATATGGACATTTTTCAAGATGTCCCGACATTCTATATATTCCATGTCCTTTTCTACAGTAAATACTGATGCAAAATACTCGTTTAGAGTCTCCCTCATCTCCTGCGGATCCACACAAAGACCGCCTTACTGACCTTTGAGGGGGCCTATTCTCTCCCTAGTTACCCTTTTGTCCTTAACAGATTTGTCAATACCCTTGGATTCTCTTTAACTCCATTTGCCAAAGCTATCTCATGTCCCCTTTTTGCTGTCCTGACTTCCCTCTTAAGTATACTCCTACTGCCTTTATACTCTTCTAAGCATTCACTTGATCTCTGCTCCTTCTTTTTCTTAACCAAACCCTCAATTTCTTCAGTCATCCAGCATTCCCTATACCTACCAGCCTTTCCTTTCACCCTAACAGGAAATATACTGTCTCTGCACTCTCATTATCTCATCTCTAAAGGTTTCCCATTTTCCAGCCATCCCTTTACCTGCGAATATCTGCGCACAATCAGCTTTTGAAAGGTTTTGCGTAATACTGTCAAAATTGATCTTCCTCCAATTTAGAACTTCAATTTTTTGATCTGGTCTATCCTTTTCCATCACTAAGTAAAAACTCATAGAATTATGGTCACTGACCCCAAAGTGCTCCCCCACTGACAACTCAGTCACCTGCCCTGCCTTATTTCCCAACAGTATGTCAAGTTTTGCACCTTCTCTAGTAGGTACATCCACATACTGAATCAAAAACATTTCTTGTACATGCTTAACAAACTCCTCTCCATCTAAACCCTTAACACTATGGCAGTCCCAGTCGATGTTTGGAAAGTTAAAATCTCCTCCCATTATCACCCTATTATTCTTACAGATAACTGAGATCTCCGTACAAATTTGTTTCTCAATTTCCCTCTGACTACTAGGGGGTCTATAATACAATCCCAACAAGTGATCATCCCTTTCTTATTTCTCAGTTCAAACAAATAACTTTGCTGGATGTATTTCTGGGAATATCCTCCCTCTGTGTAGTTGTAATGTTATCCCTCATCAAAACACCACACCCCCTAGCTTTTGTATCCTGAAACATTAAGCTGCCAGTCCTGTCCATCTCTGAGCCATACTTCTGTAATTGCTATGATATCCCAGTCTCATGTTCCTAACCATGCCCTGAGTTCATCGGTCTTTCCTGTTAGGCTCCTTGCATTGAAATAAATGTAATTTAATTTGTCATTCCTACCTTGTTCTCTGCTTTGTCCCTGCCTGCCCTGACTGTTTGACTTGTTTCCTTCTCAACTGGACCAGTCTCAGATTGATCTTTTTCCTCACTATCTCCCTGGGTCTCACCCCTCCACCTTACTAGTTTAAATTCTACTGAGTAGTTCTAGCAAATCTCCCTGTCAGCATATTAGTCCACTTCCAATTTAGGTGGAATCCGTCCTTCTTGTACAGGTCACTTCTATCCCAGAAGAGATTCCAATCATCCAAAAATGTGAATCCTTCTCCCATACATCAGCTCCTCAGCCATGCATTCATCTGCTCTATCCTCCTATTCCTACCATCACTAGTTCGTAGCACCAGGAGTAATCCAGATATTACTACTCTCGTAGACCTCCTTTTTAAATTCTTGCTTAACTCTCTTTATTCTCCCTTCAGAATCTCTTCCTTTCCCCTTCCTATGTTGTTGGTTCCAATGTGTACGATGACCTCCTGCTAGGCCCTCTCCCTCTTGAGAACATTCTGCACCCTCTCTGAGACTTCCTTGACCGTTGCACCAGGGAAGCAGCACACCATCTTGGTTTTTCACTGTTGGCCACAGAAACATCTGTCTGTACTTTGGACTAGGAAGTCCCCTAACATAATTGATCTGTTCGAACCCAACATACTCCTCATTGCATTACAGCCAGTCTCACTACCAGAAACTTGGCTGTTCGTGCTACATTCCCCTGAGATACATTTTCCAAAACAGCACTCTTGTTTGAAATTGGGATAGCCGTACAAGACGTCTGCACTACCTGCCTACCTCTCTTACCTTTCCTGGAGTAAACCCATCCAAGTGACTGTATCTGTGACTTTTCTCCATTCCTATAACTGCGATCCATCTCACCCCCTAGCTCTTGTAAATTCCTCATTGCTTCTAACTGTCACTCCAACTGTTCTATTCAATCTGATAGGATTCACAACCAACAGCATTTATTGCAGATATAATCTTCAGTAACACATAAACTCTCCCTAAACTCCCACATCCGCCAAGAAGAGCATATCACTCTACTAAGGGCCATTTTTGCTTCTTCCAATCTGCAGACCCAGAAAATACCCCTGTCTTATTCCTTTACAAAACATTGCTCCAGGCTAATTTAATACTTATGGCTTATATTTTTAAATTTAAACAAGAGACATATCTCAATAAAAACATATAATCAAGAAAGAACCCATTCTACTCACTACTGCAGACTTACAGCAAGGCTCCAAGGCTACACTTAAAACTATTCACTTATCAGTCTCTGTGCTGTGACCTCTCCCAAACAGATTCCTCCAAAATTAGTTGTGAATGTCACTGTTTGTTAATTTTCCCAGACACACTCCGTTGTCCAGCAATACGTGAATTCAAACAGCAAAGGCATCACTGTGCAGGCTCACTGCTGTGTCAGTTAGCAGTGTGGATTTCTTTTGCTCTTTCTCTCTCTGTCTCCTGCACTGACCATCTGCTGCCTTTGTCTGTTCCACTCCCTTTTAAAAGTGCTGCTGTTTTGACTATCTCTTGTATCATTTGAAGAAACAAAGGGGTAAAGATGAGAGACTATTCACTTTACAACAGTTTACATTTATAGATATTTCCTAATCAACCTTTCAGATATGATATGAGAAACCTCTGGTGCAAAGGGGACTTGAATCTGGGCCTCTGACCCAGAGTTAGGGACAGTACTGCGTGTGACAAGAGCTCCCTGCAGAACTTACCTTTATAATAACACAGTTACATCAGAACGGAAATCCTACAATACTTCAGAGATAAAACTAAAATTAACCAAACTCAATGAGGGAGACATTGGGAGGAGTGATCAATATAAGGTCAGGCATGTGACTTTAAGAATATCCTTAAAAAGAAAGAAAGAATGGAGAGCTGAATGATGCAGTTAGCAAATTCCCAGAGCATTGGACAAGGCCAAAGACTAATTGGAGAGATTCAAAGCTGGAGTCATGGAGGTTTACAGCATGGAAACAGGCCCTTCATCCCAACTTGTTCATGCCGTCCAGTTTTCACAATTAATCTTGTCTTATTTGTCTGCATTTGTTCCATATCCCTCCATACCATATCGTATCCACATACCTGTCCAAATGTTTCTTAAATGACAAAATTGTACCGGTGTCCACCAGCACCTCTGGCAGTCAGTTCCAGACATCCACTACCTTCGGTGAGAAAAATTGCCCCTCTGAATCCTTTTGTATCTCTCCCTCTCATCTCAAAGCCATGCCCCCTAGTTTTAGACTCCTCTAACCATGGGGAAAAGCTGGTCGTTATTTACCTTATCTATTGGTCTCATGATTTTATAGACCTGTCTAAGGTCACCCTTCAGTTTCCTACATTCCAGGGGAAAATTCCCAGCCTATCCAGCCTCTCCTTATAACTCAAACCAAGTCCAGGTAGCATCTTGTTGAATGTTTTCTGCACTCTTTCTAGTTTAATCCCCTAGTTTTAGACTCCTCTAACCATGGAGAAAAGCTGGTCGTTATTTACCTTATCTATAGGTCTCATGATTTTATAGACCTGTCTAAGGTCACCCTTCAGTTTCCTACATTCCAGGGGAAAATGTCCCAGCCTATCCAGCCTCTCCTTATAACTCAAACCAAGTCCAGGTAGCGTCTTGTTGAATGTTTTCTGCACTCTTTCTAGTTTAATAATATTTTTCTATAGAACGGTGATCAGAACTGCATGCAGTACTTACTAACATCTTGTACAGCTCCAACAAGAAGTCACGAATTCTTACACTCAAACCTCTGACTGATGAAAGCAAGCATGTCAAAAGCCTTCTTCACCACCCTCTCTACCAGTGACTCTACTTTTAAGAAGCTGTAAACCTGTACTTCTATATCTTTCTTCCATAACACTTGCCAGGATCCTATCATTGATTGCATTAGTCCTGCCCTGGTTTGACCCGCAAAAATGCAATACCTTGCAATTAATCAAATTAAATTCCATTTGTCATTCCTCAGCCCAGTTAATCAACATCTTGCTGTATTCCCAGATAATCGTCTTCATTGTCCACTATACCACTAGTCTTGGTGTCATCCATAAACGTACTAACCAAACCTCAATTCCCAGTGGACAGAATAACAGTGGACCCAGCACCAGTCCCCATGGCACACTGCTCGTCACAGGCCTCCAGTTTGAAAAACAACCCTCTACCACACCCTCTGTCTTCCACCTTCAAGCCAATTTTGCACAATTGGCTCGCTCTCCCTAGATTCCGTGAGATTTAACCTCACTCAACCATAGTATGTTACCTCCCAGGTGCCAGGGTCAGGGATGTTTCAGATTGAATCTACGGGATCTTAAGGGGGAGGGGGAGCAGTCAGAAGTCATGGTACACATCAGTACCAATGACATAGCTAGGAAAAGGGATGAAGATCTGGAACATGAATATAGGAAGTTAGGTTGGAAGCTAAAATGGTAGGAAGAGCAGAGTTGTAATCTTTGGATTACTACTGGTGCCACGGGCTAGTGATGCTAGGAATAGAGAACAAGTACAGCTGAACATCTGGCTGCAGAGCTGGTGTTGGAGGGAGGGCTTCAGATATGTGGATCATTGGGATACCTTCTGGGGAAGGTGGGACCTCTACAAGCAGGATGGGACCTGGACTGGAGGGGCACCAATATTCTGGGTGGGAGATTTAAACCACTTTGGCAGGGTGATGGAAACCGGACCTATGGATCAGAAAATGGGATAACTGGTGAGCAGACAGATGCAGTGCACAGAGAGTCTGTGAGGAAGGATTGACAATTGATAGGGCAAAGTTGCAGTCAGTGTGATGGGTTGAATGCAATTTTAATGCAAGAAGTGTCAGGAATAAGGATGATGAACTTAGAGCATGGATCAGTATATGGAGCTACGATGTTGTGGCCATTCGGGAGATTTGGATATCACAGGGGCAGGAATGGCTATTGGATGTTCTGGAGTTTAGATGTTTCAAAAGGAATAGGAAAGTGGATGTTCTGGAGTTTAGATGTTTCAAAAGGAATAGGAAAGGAGGTAAAAGAGGTTGGGGAGTGGCATTGCTAATCAGGGATAGTATCACAGTGCAGAAAAGAAGGCCGTCAAGGAGGATTTGTGTACTGAGTCATTACGTGTGGAAGTCAGAAACATCAAAGGAGCAGTCACTTTATGGGCGATTTTCTATAGACCCCCTCGGTAACAACAGACCCACAGAGGAGCAGATTGGGAGGCAGATTTTGAACAGCTGCAGAAGTAACATGCCACTCCCCCATCTTCTATCCATAGCTCCGGTTTCCATTACCCTGTCAAACTAGCTTAAACTCTCCTGAAGAGCTCTAACAAACCTCCCGCCCAGAATATTGGTGCCGCTCCAGTCCAGATGCATCTCGTCCTGCTTGTACAGGGTTGATGCCACGGGTGACTTTAACTTTCTCAATATTGAGTGAAACCTCCTTAGTGCTAATAGTTTGGATGGAGCAGATTTTTTTCTCAGATGTGTCCAGGAAGACTCCTTACTCAATATGCAGATAGGCTGACTAGAGGGGAGGCCATGCTGGCTTTGGTGTGTGCACAACAAATGTGGAGGTTGTTTAGGAAGCACTTACTGCGAGTACTGGATAAGTTTGTCCCACTAAGGCAAGGAAGGGATGGGAGGGTAAAGGAACCTTGGATGACGAGATGTGAAACATCTACTTAAGAGGAAGAAAAAAGCTTCCTTAAGAATTGAGGAAGTAAGGTTCCGACAGGGCTCTAAAGGGTTACAAAGGTAGCCAGGAAGGAACTGAAGAATGGACTTAGCGGAGCTAGAAGGGGTTATGAAAAAGCCTTGGTGGTAGGATTAAGAAAAACCCCAAGGCATTCTACACTTATGAGAGGAACAAGAGGATGGCAGAGCAAGGGTAGGGCTGATTAGGGATAGTGGAAGGAATTTCTGCCCTGAGTCGGAGGAGGGAGTAGAGGTCCTTAATGAATATTTTGCTTTACTATTCACTAGTGAGAGGGACCATGTTGTTTGTGAGGGTAGCGTGAGACAGGCTGGGTCATTGAAGACAGAAGGTCGTAGTAGATGGAAATAATTCATCCTGAAGCTCGGTGACCAGTGGTGTTCCGCAAGGATTTGTTCTGGGACCTCTGCGCTTTGTGATTTTTATAAATAACTTGGATGAGGAAGTGGGAGGATGGGTTAGTAAGTTTGCCAATGTCACAAAGTTTGGTGGAGTGGTGGATAGTGTAGAGGATTCTGTAGGTTGCAACAGAACATTGGCAGGATGCAGAGCTGGCTGAGAAGTGGCAGATGAAGTTCAACCTGTAAAAATGTGAAGTGATTCATTTTGGAAGATCAGATTTAAGTACAGATTACAGGGTTAAAGGCAGGATTCTGGGCAGTGAGGAGGAACAGAGGGACCTTACGGCCCATGTCCATAGATCCTACAAAGTTGTCACCCATAGGGTTGTTAGGGTTATTAAGAAAGCGTATGGTGTGTTGACTTTCATTAGCAGGGGAATTGAGTTTAAGAGCCATAAGGTTATGCTGCAGGCCTATAGAGCCCTGGTGACACCATACTTAGAATATTGTGTTCAGTTCTGGTCACCTCATTATAGGAAGGATGTGGAAGCTTTAGAGAGGATGCAGAGGAGATTTACTAGGATGCTGCCTGGACAGGAGGGCATGTCTTATGAAGAAAGGTTAAGGACATTTTCTTATTGGAGCGATAAAGGAGAGGTGACTTGATAGAGGTCTACAAGATGATGTGAGGCATAGATAGAGTGGATAGCCTCAGATTTTTCTCGGTGGCATTGGCTATCATGGGGGTCATAATTTTAAGGTGATTGGAAGAAGGTATAGAGGAGATGTCAGAATTAGGTTCTTTACTCAGACTGTGGTGGGTGTGTGGAATGTACTGCTAGCAGTGGTAGTAGAGTCATTTAAGCAACTCTTGCATAGACACATGGATGATAGTACAATGAAAGGCATTTAACTTAGTTTGATTTTAGAGTAGGATAAAAGGTCGGCACAACATCGAGGGCTGAAGGGCCTGTACTCTGCTGTACTATTCTATGTTCTACCTCACCATATAGTACCTTGTCGAAGACCTTGCTGAAATCCATGAGATAACATCTACTGCACTGCCATCATCTACATTTTTGGTCATCCCTTCAAAAAACTCAATCAAATCTATGAGACACCATTTCCCACACAAAAAGTCATGCTGACTATCACATATGAGTCGTTGCTCTCCAAATGCCTGTCGATCCTTACCCACCATTACCCACCATTAACATTAGGCTCACCCTTCTGTAGTTCCCAGGAATTTTCCTGCAGCCTTTCTTAAATAATGGCTCCAATCTTCGGGCACTTCACCCATGGCTGTCAATGATACAAATATCTCTATGAGGGCCCTTTTAATTTCTTCACTAATCTCTCACAAAGTCCTGGGATACAGTTCATCAGGTCTTGAGGATTTATCTATGCAATTTAAAATTTCCTGCATCTCCTCGTCTCTTCAAGACATTGCTATTTGCTTCCCCACATTCCCTAGCACCTCATGCCTTTCTCAAAGTTCCAAGATAGATGAGAGGTGGCAATGTTGAATAAGAAAGGGAAATGATAGATGGAGCAGATGTTGCAAGGATTGAAGGGATTCCATTAACAAGCAAAACTGCAGGAAGCAAGTGAAATATACTCTGACAGCTTGTGGGGCAAGAGGTTTAGCACATTGAGTACGTTGTGAGAACATTTCTAATATGTAAAAAACTACACAATGCTCCAATGCTCACAGCTTAAAAACAATTCAATGATGTGTTCCATTGCATATCATTTTGTCTCATATGAAATAAAACTGAAAATGGCTGAAGACAGAATTCATTTGTTGGAATTAGCAACCAATATGGATGTCCATAGGCGACCAATTAGTGCTCAAAAAATATAGAGTGGAATTTTGCGTGCATGATTGAATATTGGCCAATATCTGGAGCTGGAGAAACCCAACATCAGTTCTTTTTCTCAGGGCTTCATCTTCACCTATTGTTTACTCCTCGCTGCTCCCCCAACTGTATCTTCACCATTTAATACAATCTTGTCCTAGCTATAATCAGTTCTGAGGAAAGAGCACTAGATCCGTAATGTTAACTCTGCTTTTTCTTCACAGACACTATGAGAACTGCTGAGTTTTCCCAGCAAATGCTGATTTTGTTTCATGTTTTAATGTCACTGGACCTTTATCTAGTGTTGTACATGGGAGCATTCCAGAGAATGATTTTTAATTCCTGGAGACTCCAGATCAATCTAGGAGGGACATTTTGTGCTGAGGTCATCAACAGAGACAGAGACAATGTCTAGACATGGGTTAGAGTATCTGCTCATAGGTATTGAGGAGGTTAAGCAGTCCCAGTTGCAAACAGATCTTTAGTCGACAAGTGCATAAAGAGTTTTGGGATGCAGGCAGAAAAATGAAGTTGAGATCACAAGCAGGTGAGCGATGATCTTATTGATAGTTGGAACAGGTATATAGGACCAAATTGACTACTCCTGCTCCTAATTCCTATAATTCTACATATTCATCTTGAGGCTATCATAGGTGCTACACTGGTTTGTGGCATCATATGGCTTCCAAGGATAACTATGGATGACAAGGAGCCCCAATTAAAGAGATGGTTGAAAACCCATAAATGAAGCATGAGAGTTTTACAATCACTGCCATCACACCATAATAGTCAGCGAGTTGGCAGCTGCCTGAAGATGCAGTTATAATGTGTTGATTAGTCAGAGGCTGTTCTCAGTATATCCTTACAAGGGTGTCATGCACTGTGGTGGTCTACTATACTCTGTTTAAGTGTGTCCTGCAGAGAAGGGATGGAAGTCAGGGAGACCACATAGAAGAGCTTTCCTCTCATCAAAGCATATTATTGAGGATATCAGACATACACTGCAAGGCTATACAGAGGTTGCAGAAAGGACCATATAACACACAAAGATGCCTTGATCAATTGCAGCAATGGACAGAGGATAGTAAATTAAATTAATTTGGATAAATGTGAGGTATTGCATTTTGGTCAGACAAACAAGAATAGTATTTGTACAATTAATGGTAGGGTCCTGGGTAGTAGTATAGAACAGAGAAACCTAAGAGTTCAGGTACATAGTTCTTTGAAAAATACATCACATGTAGACAGGGTTATTAAGGTGGTATTTAGGATGCTTGCCTTCATGGCTCAGACCTTGTCATTCACCTTATTTAGGTCTTTCATGATTTTATAAAGTTGAGTATAGGAGTTGGGATGTCATGTTGAGGTCATATGGGATATTGGTGTGGCCTCTTGATTAGATTAGATTAGATTAGATTAGATTCCCTACCATGTGGAAACAGGCCCTTCGGCCCAACAAGTCCACACCGACCCTCCGAACAGTAACCCATCCAAACCCATTTCCCTCTGACTAATACATCTAACACTACGGGCAAATTAGAATGACCAATTAACCCGAACTACACGTCTTTGGACTGTGGGAGAAAACCGGAGCACCCGGAGGAAACCCGGAGCAGATATGGGGAGAATGTGCAAACTCCACACAGACAGTCACCCAAGGCTGGAATTGAATCACTGGGGTTATTGGAAAGACATTATGAAACTGGAGCTGATTAGGAAAAGATTTATCAGGATATTGTCAGTAATGGAGGGTTTGAAATATAAAAATAGGCTGGAAAGACTGTGATTGTTTTCACTGGAGCATAGGAAGTTGAGGGCTGACCATATTGAGGTTTATAAAATCATGAAAGACCTAAATTAGGTGAATGACAAGGATCTTTTCCTTAGGGTGGGGGAGTTCAAAATTAGGGAGCATATTTTTAAAGTGACAGGAGCTAGATTTAAAAAAGACCTGAGGGGAAACATTTTTTACACAGCTGTTCATATGTGGACCAGAGAAAGTGGTGTACACAGATACAGTTGCAACGTTTAAAAGACATTTAGATAAATACATGAATAGGAAAAGTTTGGAGGGATATGGACCAAATGCAGGCAGATGGGACTAATTTTGTTTGGAAACATGGTCAGTGTGGATTGGTTGGCTCGAAGGGTCTGTTTCCATGATGCATGACTCAATGACATTGACCAGGATAACAGGGATGTTCGTGTCACCCCAAATCCTGAATGTCAGCAGGTCTTGCCATGGATTCTTCCCATATGGACCTCTCTCGCATTATTCTTTTTCATAAGTAACAGTCCAAATAGCCACATTGATGACTTCTCGGGTTGAGTTTTCATCAAGCAATCGATATTTATTATCCACACAATGGTCCCTGCTATTCATGTCCAGGCCACCATTTATTGTTATTATGTCCTAGTAATAATGACATGACACATTTACACATCCAAAACGGCCTGTTTCAGAACAAATGCATCCTTGTGATCCACCAGAATATTACAAGCTGCACCAAAGTCAACCCAAAAGTGATACCAGCCCTGCTTTGTTAATCGTTGCTTTGGAGATACTAGACAAGGCATCTCTCCTGTGGATGAAGTAGGTTGCCATTACTACAGGCTGTGCCAGTGCAGTCTGTACAGGGACACCTTTAATCATAGGGCCTTAAGGTATTGTTGTGTCTGCTTCAGAAGAGCCAAAGGGAGAATATTAGAAGATGGGATCAGAAGAGTGGCACGATTTCTATCACACCTATCTGGCTCAACTCTTTCACAACTCAACTGCAAACCACACTGACCACAGCAGGACAGCAGCAGTTTGCCAGTCCATGCATCTCCATACCATCATTATAATGGAGTGAGCAATGCTTTCAAATGCATCACCCATTCGTTCCTGCCAGTTCATTGCTCCAGCATGTATCCAGTGGATTGCCATTGATGACTCATGACGTTGGTCACTCTTTCAGTCAAGGTATTCAGTGTGCTCATATACCTAAGACATTACAGTGCTTAGGGCCTGAATTGAAGTAAGCATTGCCCTAGGGAACTCTGGCTGATGGTCACGCATCTCCCTTTGCTGCTCCACAAGCAAGAACAGATTTTCTTATACCCAAGTGGATGGGTCAATACAGATCTCAGTTCACTTTCATCTTGAAACTTTTCACTCAACTTGCTACTACATAATATATCACTTAATGTTGAATTGACTAAAAACTTAGATGCATGACTCTTTAATCCTTAACTCAAAGCATTGATAAATGTATATCAAAAAAAGTAAGATTCTCAAGTACAGATCTACAAGGGATTCCATTGGACACATCCTGTCAGTTGAAGTATATGTCCATCATTTCTACTCCGATCTAACTCCTAATGCACTCCCTGCTTATTTCAATAACTTGTCAATTCCATGTCCTTTTCTTTTTGCTGATATTCTCTTGTGTGGAACATTATCAAATGCTTTTTGGAAGTCCATGTGAAAATCAACCATATACACTTGCTTCACCACCAAGGACATAATATCTCAAAGTTAATTATTTCATCTCACCCAGCCAGGACTTCTCCCCTCCTAAACTACGAATCTCTTGAGTTATGAAATTTTAGTTTAAATGCACGTGAACAGAACAAATCTCTAGCCATCCCTGCACCACTCAGAATGCATTTACAATGAAACTATTTCTTAACACAAACAGTGTAGACAGACAAACCAAACTTAAAGCTATGTTATTCCTCCACTTTAGAAACCAAATTCTCAAGCAATAATATGTTATGAAACTCCATTACAACTTACAGATATGCAGCCTGGTGTCCCTTTATCCCTAGCACAGCACATCTGCTTCAACACTGATGAAGAGTTACCAGACTCGAAACATTAATTCTACTTCCTCTCCACAGTTGCTGTCAGACCTTTGCAAGCAGTTTTTGTTTTTGTTTCACATCTGCTTAAACATTCCTCTATATGTATTTCATAAACAGATTTCACCTCCTTGAGAAGCTTCCCATCTTTCATGCCAATGAACATTTGTTCATGTATAATTCTGAAGCCGACTTTCTATCTCATATTAATTCAATTTGCTCATTGTCCATTATCTCACTCAAACATGTTGACTCCTGGTTTATCCACACCTCCAAGTAAAAATGTATAAATTTATGTTAATAATGTTTCATAGCCTTGTTCCTCCAGATTTCTGTAGCCTCTTAGAATGTTATGACCCCATAAACCATTTCTTTCTCGTCCTCTAAACAATTCCCCTTCACTGCAATCTTCTATTAAAGGACACAGTTACAAAAGCTAACATCAGCGAATCTTGGAATTCACTTCCTGAATAATCCCTGACACTCCAATCACCATTCTTATTTTGACATCAGAATTGAAATAAAATATTTTGATCAAGATTTTGATCACTCCTGCTAATGCATCTTTCATTCTTTTTAATATAACACTGTAACACATTCGGAGATGTCCTTTTTTTCCAGAGTACTCTTTGTAAACATAACTCGCACTCGTGGATAATCCAATTTGACAACAGAATCTTTTATTTTAAATACAGTGATGTCCAGAAGTAAATTTTAAGAAAAAGGATTTTCATAAGACTTCAAAACGATACTGCACAGAGTAGCTACTTATTTAAACTATTATTAGAACTATATTGTGACTTCAAGACTACAAATGGCAGAAACCCATTGGAATTACAAAATAAAGCTGATCATCAGCTGGGGACGATGGTCATGGAAACACATAGGTTCGGCTGGAAACATCTCCTGGTTTGGCTGACCTCCTTATCCCGATTTCCAAATAGGCTGCCAGCAGTTTAAAGCTGCGCGAAGAGATTGAGTTTGTTAAGATAAGTGCTCCTGTCTTAGAATGTGACTGATTTAAAATCCATGCAATTGGAATGTTTTCATTTTTAAAATCACATTAAACTTGGCATCATTTCACCAGAAGCAGAGTGGCCGAATCTGCCTTACAGTGCAATTGATTTCACAGCATCTATTCAAAGTTGGACTTTGTCTTTTGCTCAATTCTACACGGTGGAAATATTTTGGAAGAGTTGCCTGCACCATGCTGCTTTCCTCAGTCTTAAGCTCACTAAAATCTTCAGTAATCTGATGATATTGATTGGAGTCATTGGCAGGGAGCTGCTTTTCATAATCAGACTCAGTCTGCCGATCCCCATTGTCATTATATATCCTTTGAAACTTCCTTGCATCTACCTTCTTGAAGTATTCTTCATCTCCTGAGATCTTGGAATGATCTAGAACAAAAATAAAACTCTGCCTGTAATTACAGAAGACTTATTGAGACAGATTCTATAAGCTCCATTGTTTCCAATCAACTGCTGCTTCCTTTTTCAGAAAATGGGATGTTCTGGTCTCCTCATGAACTGCTCACACATGGCACTTTAATTTCTATCATTGTACAGATAAGAGGGAGAAATGATTGACAATGATGACAATTTGTTAACCCATATATGTTGAAACAATTAAATATTCAACCTCATACAGAAACCAAAAACCTTGTATGGCTTGGTGCCAGCAGCCATAATGTTATCATTCTGAGAAAAGTGAGCATTCACAACTTCAATAGGCCCCTATGAAGTGGTAGTAAATGGCATCATAGAGACAAAGGCTACTCCCTGTATACATGGCTCAATTATTACCCTCTACAACCCGATCAAGCAAAGATAATGTGTGCATAACAAAAACCATCAGGGACAATTAATCAGCTCACTCAAGCAATGCTTCTTGCTATGACATAGTGGTGAAACCCTCTGTTAATTAAACTTAACAACCAGAAAAGCTCACCTTACCTCATAATCTGTTAAAATATGAGTGACAGAGAACTCCCAAATTCCCCTATTTAAAGAAAATAATATCAATTTATTCTTTAACTCTAAAAATGAACATTAAACAACAACTCACAAATTTAAGCCTCCTTTCTTTTAACTGCTTATTACCTGCCTGCAACTCAACAACAATATACTGTTCCAAAAAAACGCTTATTAAAATTTCATCAATTTAATTTCAAAATCATACTGCAGCTGTCAACTTCAGTTTCTTTCTTCTTCCAGCTGAAGATCTCCCTAGGTCATCTTTTTTCTTTTTACTGTAAGGATGTTTCATATGATAAAGTACCTTTGATAGACAGTGTTTCCTAATTTCTTGGATCGGTGTTGAATGTAGTTGCTCTGTCTCCAATTTTCAAAATACCTGCCTTTTTAAAATCCCGAACATCGATCGTCTCATTGGTTCGATGTTGGCAAAACAATAAATTCAAACTCAATTAGGTTTTAGTGTTCTGGGGTATAATTCAAACTGATTGGTTAAATTTGAATTGCTGTCAAAACAGCAACCAATTCAGGCATCTATTTCACAACCAAGTGTTGCACATTTTCAATTTTCCAGTATACTCAGACTGCGCTTGTCAGCTCTCAGTGCAGAACAGCATTCACTCTCTCTTAAAGGTACAGCACATGCCATCAAGTTCATAACATTCTGATACCTAGGATGTACAGAGCACATCTTCCAGTATACAGCAAAATGACTGTCATGGTTTCTAGTGGTCTGCTTGAGCCTCTGGAACATCACAATCCTGAGGGCACAGCCATTGCAACCAGTAATCTGGAGGCCACCCCTCAGAATAGTGGAAGAAAGAAAAGCAGGAGAAAAGGCAAATACTTTTAAATAGTAGATTGGGACACGAATGACAGCAGTTCAAAAAAGCAACTCACCACCACTTTCTCAAACATAATCATGGATAAATATTGGCCCAACCAACAATGCTCACAACCCATGAGCAAATAAAAAGTAGGAAGAAGAGGAGAAGGAAAGGAAAGAGGTGGCCTTGACATGACAAACAAGGAAAATTAAGAATAGTATCAATCCAAGGAAGAGGCATAAAATAGGCTAAAAAATGCAGCAGGCCTGAGGACTGCAAGAAGTTTAGAAGTTAACAAAGAAGGACAAAAAGGACTGATTAACAGGGGAGAAAATAGAGTATGACAGTAAACTTGTGGGCAACATACAAACTGACTGTAAAAGCTTCTTTAGATACATGAAGAGAAAAAGAGGTTCCTTACAGTCAGAAAGAGGGCAGTATAATGGGGAATATAGAGATGACAGACAAAGTAAACACACATTTTGGTTCTGTCATAACAAAGGAAGACACAAATAACGTTCCTAAAATGTTGGCGATCACAGGTTCAAATAAGAAGGAGGAATTGAAGGAAATCAGTACTCATAGGATTATGGTGTTGAGGAAATTAATAGGATTAAAGGTTGATAAAGCCTTAGGGCCAGATAATCTACATTCCAATGTATGTAAGAAAGTGACCTTAGAATTAATGGGTGCATTGGTGATCAGCTGTCAAGATTCTGGAACAGTTCCTATAAATTAGAGGATAACTAATGTAACCCCACCATTTAAACAAGGAGGTAGAGCCAAAACAGGGAACTGTAGAGTGGTTAGCCTGACATTGGTAGTGGTGAAAATGTTAGAGTCCATTATAACTTCATAATAAAGCATTTATAAAACAGTAATAGGATCATATAGTACCAACATGGATTTACAAAAGAGAAATCATGCTTGACTGGAATTTTTGAGGATGTAACTGGAAAAGTTAATAAGGGGGAGACAATGGATATGGCCTTTTTAGACTTTCAGAAGACCTTTGATAAGATCCTGCATAAGAGATTAGCATGTAAAATTAAGGTGCACAAGATTGCGTGTAATGTACTGACATGGATGGAGAACTGGTTAGGAAGCAGGAAACAACAGTAGGAATAAATGGGTCTTTTTCTGAGTGGTGGGCTGTGACCAGTGACGAACTGTGGAGCTCAGTGCCTGGACCACGCTATTCAAACTATGTACAAATAATTTTTGTGACAGAATTAAATGTAATATCTACAAGTTTGCAGACTTCTCAAAGCTGGGTAGGAAGGTGAACTGTACAGAGGATGTAGAGCTGCTTCAGTGAACAAGTTGAATGAATAGGCAAATGCATGACAGGTGAAGTATAATGTGGATAAATGTGAGGTTATCCAACTTGGTAGCAACAACAGGAAGGCAGGTTATTACCTGAATGATGATCGATTGGGAAAGAAGAGGTCTTTATACACCAGTCACTGAAAGTAAACATGCAAGTGCAGCAAGTGATGAATAAATCAAATGTTATGTTGGCCATCATGGTGAGAAGATTCGAGTACAGGAGCAGTAATGCCTTGCTACAATTGTAAAGGGCCTTGGTGAGGTCATACCTGGAGTAGTATGTGTTCTTCTTATCTGAGGAGGAATGTTCTGGCTATGAAGGGAGTGCGGCAAAGATTTAACAGGTTCCTGGTGTGGCAGAAGTCATATGTAAACATAGGCTAGATCAGTTCAGACTATATTCACTAGAGTTTAGAAGAATGAGGGGAAACTCACAAAAACCTATAGAATTCTAACAGATCAGACAGGATAAATAGAAGAAGAATGTTACTGATGACAGGGGAGTCTGGAACCAGGGGCCACTGTATAATATTTCTATGTTTTATATATTTCTATGTTTTCAACATAAGTTGTATGTTTGCTGCCAATTTATTTCTTACTTTTTATAGATTACTGAAAGTGACTCACTGCAGAGTTCTGTACATTCTTGCATGTTTGACAGTTAGAGACACATATTCACTTCACTGGCATTTTAAGTTAACAGCTTTATGGTTGAATATCTCCCTCTTTTTCTGAGTCTGACAGTTTTGCTGCTTTTGTAGATATATGCCTTAGTTTTGACAAACTTTAGACCATTGCGGGTTTTCATTTACAGGAACAATGTGCTCTTCTCTTTCTGCTGTAGCAATTAAACTAGCATATTATAGATTTTTTTTTCTAGTTAAATCTAGGCTTATGCCATTTTAGTTAAACAATCAGTTTATTTATTAATGTTGTAGAGAAAACCATTTTTTGTTATTAGAGTAAATTTTAGATTTAATGTAAATATAATATATTTTAAAAATCATTAAATTGGAAATGGTGCAGAAATTATTTACAAGCATGTTATGGGAACTAGAGGGCTTGAGTTATAAGAGGAGGCTGGATAGGTTAGGAGTTTTTTTTTCTCCTGAAACTTAGGAGGTATAAAGATAACCTTTTAGAGATTTATGAAATCATGAAGGGCATAGATAAGGTGAAAAGCAAAAAGCATCTTCCCAGGATAGGTGAATTCAGAACTAGAGGGTACAGTCAGTGCTTCCATAATGTGATGGTTGCATTCTTGCACAACCCCACATTATGAAAAAATGTGGGGTTTAGAAACAGTGCTTAAAGTGTTGGTGCTGTAATCACATTACAGCCAACACACATTTTAAAAGTTCGCACTGGAGAAACAGTCTGTAATTTGTCAATCGCGTTGCAGTGAATTTGCAGGGATGAAATGTGCATTATAACAGAACGGTCTGTATAGTTTTAAGCTGAGAGGGGACAGATTTAATAGGGACCTGAGGGATAAATTTTGGATTGAGGGTGAAGTGTGTATTGAATGAACTGCCAGGGGAAATGGTAGATGGAGGTACAGTTACAGCATTTAAAAGACATTTGGAGAGGTACATGAATAAGAAAGCTCAAGAGGAATATGGGCCAAACACAGGCAAATGGGACTAGTTTAGTTTGGGAAATCTGGTTGGCATGGACAAGTTGGACTAAAGGGTCTGGTTCCATGCTGTCTGATAATGGATGTCCAAGAAAACCCTGTTACTGATGTCTGCAGCTTGACTCTTCCCACATGTAATTTGCACAATCTCAGAACAACTCTATATTTGTGCAACAAAAATAGAACTTACTGGAAAAGCTCAGCAGGTCTGGCAGCATCTGTGAAGAAAAATCAGAGTTAACATTTCAGGTCCAGTGACCCTTCCTCAGAACACAGACCCATTCTGAGGAAGTGTCACCAGATCTGACATGTTAACTAAGCTTTTCCAGCAAGTTCTGATTTTGTTTCTGATTTACAGCATCCACAGTTCTTTCAGATTTTAATCTACAATTGTGCAGCCTTCATGACCTATGTGACAATGTTACATGAATCGGAGGCTGAATGCTTAAATACAACCTTGTCATCCTTTCCTGCATCCTTTTAAAATGTGTGCGCTTAGTACTGATTACTAGAAATATTAATTACATTTTGGCTTCTAAAGAAACTCATTCTTTTGTAAATTCTTGGCATCACTAAATTATAGAAGTTACTGTTATTGTACGTATGCTTCAGTTATATTGGTATTAATGTTTATTTAGAATTACATGTAAATGCACCCTGTGACACCAGAAATTATATGTTAGCTAAAAATGAAAATGTAAGGTATCAGAGTGAGCTTAGTTAACACATAAATCAGTCATTGAGATTATATATGCTAATGCAGATACAATTAGGGTCACATTCCTTAGCATTTATTTGAATGCACTTAATATTAATCAATTTCAAGACAAGTAATGATATAGATAGCTCAACTAATGGTGATGTTTAGCTCTGAAGTCGAATGAACCACTGGAATTAGCATCTCTTAATACAAAAGGTATGTATTTTGGTCCATTTTATAGAATATTAGAATGTCAGTAACAACAGGATTGATTATTAGATTTTTCTTCTCATACTTGGAGGTTATATTTTTACAGTTGTCCTTTCAATAAATTGCTGAGTAATTCTTGATAAATTTCAAGAATTACTCAACAATTTATCGAAAGGACAACTATAAAAATATAACCTCAATCTCCTTCTGTCAAACTCCATACTGCACTTTTTTAAAAAAATTAGCACGTGTGCTCACCCCAGTTGCACTCAAACCTCTGCCCACACCACCTCCCTATCCCTTTCTCAGAGCTAACATCTGTTCTCACATCTCCATGTGCCTCTAATATTCCTCATCCCTTTTCTTTTAACTTTACATTAGTGCACATAACAGCATATTTTTCTCACATCTATGTTGGAGGGAGCCGGGGTTGAATACAAAAAGAATCTAATGTCCAATGAGACACAGTCGGGCTCACTTTCAATAGGAATCACTCATTGGACAACAGTCAGGGATAGGAGCTTACTGATTGAGTTCCCTCCTTTTCCAAGAGTTCTGAGGCCGATCGTATCTCATTAACTTGCTGAGATCAACTAACTCAGCAGTGACTGCAGATTGGACATGGAATCATCTGCCCAGTGCGATTTAATCTTGGATTTGCACGATTTATTGTCCCATTTCTAAATCTAACATTTTATATTCATAGAATTCCTATCATGCGGAAACAGGCCATTCAGCCCAACAGGTCCACATCAACCCTCTGAAGAGTAACCCAACCTGATCCATTCCCCACCCTATTACTTTACATTTATCCCTGAGTAATGCAGCTAACCTACACATCCCTGAGCATTATGGGCAATTTAGCATGGCCAATTCACCTAAACTGCACACCTTTGGATTCTTGAGTTTACAGGAGATATTCCTGGACGCTCATTTAAATAGCTGCAGAATATCAATGTGCCACAATAATGTTGATCTGATCACCATATTCCTGGTCCATTTATGAATAAAATCAACAAAGAGCTAAACACACCTTGTTAGAGATGAATGGCTTATTACGCAAACCTAAACAATCAAGAAGAGTTTAATACTGACCATAAGGACGGAGAGGAAGCTTTCTCCGGTCAAAAGACCTGCAGATTTGGAGAACTGTCAAAGCAAAATCACGGCCACAGAGCTTCTTGAATTTATGATCTGGATTAAATCTTTGAGACTTCACAGAGTCAGCAGGAAAGGGCAGCACTAACCCGATTGCCAGGATGACCACCATATTCTTCATTGCAGTTCACAAGTGATCAGCTTCAGCCTCTCTGACTGATCAAAAAGTGCTCCACTTGCTCTCCAGCAATTCTGCTGTACAAATTGGCTGATTTAATTTCTCTTCCAGTTTCAAATACCAGCTTGACTGGATTTCTCTTTTGATTCTGGGTATTTCACTATTTCTTCACTCACCCTAACTTTTATATTTATCCCTTCCTTCTTCATTATTTTGCTCACTTTCTGTGACTCATTACAGTTTTCCATTAACTTCTGTGCTTTTTCTAATGATTAGGACTTTTTTGACAACATTCCAAATCTGTGATGTCTGAACAACTCTTAACAATGAGTCTTTCTTAGCTTAATGTTTAGTCTCAGTTACTGTTTATAAGTCGATATCTAACAGCTCGTACATTAACCAATTGTGGCAAAACCTGTTGATGCTCTGAATTACTGGGAAGTCCTGAAATGTATCTACAGTCCTTTCTGATATTATGCATGTTTTGTCAATGCGAATTGGCTGTAACACGACTGATGAATAGATAAACGCTGTTTGTAAAATGCAAACTTTCGCATACATGTGTTAGCTATTATGCAATTCCATCCCCACCACTTTAAGTGTCGTGGTG
Source organism: Chiloscyllium plagiosum (assembly GCF_004010195.1). NCBI lineage: Eukaryota > Metazoa > Chordata > Chondrichthyes > Orectolobiformes > Hemiscylliidae > Chiloscyllium > Chiloscyllium plagiosum. The sequence continues at coordinate 103,648,344 of NC_057711.1, read as the reverse complement.
CATGAATACGACGCTTACACCAACAGAGTCTCTGCATCAACATTACATGTTCAGTTGACTCGCTTTTTTTTGTAGTGAGGTGTTTTTTAACAGGTACTCTGTAATTTTGGGGTTGTTTTGCAAATTTTGCGGTCTTAACCATAAATAACAAAAATGTTTATAAGAAGCATCCTGGTGATAAAATCGCAGATAGTGAGCGTAAAAGGAAGGTTATAACACTTGAAGAGAAGCTAGATGTTATAAAGCGTTTTGAACTTAATGAAAGAACGGATGATATCATTTCTGCAACAGGAATAAAGTAGGTTACATTATGCATCATTAGAGACAATGCAGAAGGAAATTAAAGCAATTGCAGGAACAAGCCTGAATGCTGGCAAATCTGTGAGATCACGGCGAAAGGAACTGGAGGAGATAGAGTGGTTTCTAAGTGTATGGATAGAAGATCAAACAAAAAAGCAATCTGGGACCAGCTTTTACACCATAAAGGAGAAAGCCTTATCAATTTATGAAGACCTAGAGAAAAAGGTTGAAAATCCTGCAGATATGCCTGCCTTTAGTTCGAGTAGAGGCTGGTTTGCTGATTTTAAGAACCTCTGGGCATTTCATCATGTAAAGTTATGTGGCAAAGCAGCCAGTGCAGACGAGCAAAGTGCAATGATATTTCCTCCAATAGTGAAAAAAATTGATTGAGGAAGAAGGTTACAACTTAGATCAAATTTTCAATTTGGAAGAGATAGGTTTATATTGGAAGCGAATGCCACCATTTCTAAGAATAAAGCACACACTCCAGGCTTTAAAGTTGCAAAGAATCATGTGACTGTGCTACTGGGTGCCAATGCTAGTGGAAACGTAAAGCTTAAGCTTGTGCTGGTGCACCACTCTGCCAACATGAGACTTAAGTCTACTCTCGGTGCTTACTTTACGTCAACTAAAAGAGGATGGAGAACAGGCAAATTCTTTCTGACCTTTATATTGATATTTTTCAAAAATTTGTTAAGAAATTACTTGAAGAGAAAAGATTTGGATTTCATGATTCTCCTCATTCTGGACAAGGCGCAAACCATCCTCCCACCATTGCTGAGCTTTCTGAAAACATCAAACAGCTATTTCTGCCTTCAAACACAACCTCTCTCCTTTAATCCATGGATCAGGGTGTAATAGCAGTTTTTAAAGCTCATTATTTAAGGCTCACATTTAAGAAGCTGATTGCAGCTACTGAGAGGGATAATAAGGACAGTATTTTTCTATTTTGGAAGAGCTATAACATCAAGAATGCTATTGACATTATTGTAGAGGTATAAATTATGTCATTAAGGACTGCTTGCATGCAGTTTGGTGGAAGCTTCTCCCAGATTTTATTCATGATTTTAAAGGCTCTGATGAGCCTTCAGATGAGCTACCAAGAAATAAGAAAATTGTGTTGCTCTTGCAAAGCAATTTGGATTTGAAGGAGATTACACGGAATATTGGGAGGACTAACCATTTGGATACAGAACTGGCTCAAAGGTAGAAAAAGGAGGGTGGTGGTGGAATATGTTATGGACCAGGCCAGAACCTCCCCCCTCCCAAAAAAACACATTTTAAGAAGGTAGCCCATACCCTAACCTTTCAAGTTGTTTCAGGCAGACATAAGATGAATATCTCAGGATTGATGCAGCTGGTCAAACCACCTGGTTTCAAGTAAAACAGAATGTATTTACACGCCACTGAAGGAAACACAAACAAAAGAAAACAGAAGTTAGAATAACAGCGATTTGAAAACCCAACCGACATGATATCCTCACAACCTAACAAAGAGGTGTTCTGATTTCCTGCAACATCCCATAAACACATGACTTGGCAAAAAGGTAAATTTAAATACAAGTTCTTACAGGAGAGAGAGAGATGGTGGAGTGAATCAGCTCGGGATAATTTCCTGAAGCAAGGAACCTCTTTTTCCTCCGGCAGCTTCTCTGGATCCCCAGCTAAAACTAAGCTAAACGAGATTAATCCCTGAATTGGGAGAACTGGCCACTCCCTTTTCATTGTACAAGCGTTTTTAAAAAACCTAAAAGCCCTTTTCCCTGATTGTTGTCATCGGCAGTATCTGTTAGCCGTAATCAAAGTGGCCTTATTCCAGTCAAATTGGAACCTCTGCCTTTTACAAACCCTGTTGAAAAAAAGCAAGGGCAACAAAACCTTGTTGCCTTTCAGACTGGAGGCCTGTGAACAGTGGTGTGCCACAAGGATCGGTGTTGGGTCCACTGCTTTTTGTCATTTATAAAATTGATTTGGATGTGATCATAGGAAGGCGAGTTAGTAAGTTTGCAGATACGCCAAAATTGGAGGTGCAGTAAAGAAGGTTACCTCAGAGTACAACTGGATCTTGATCAGATGAGTCAATGGGCTGAGGAGTAGCAGATGAAGTTTAATTGAGATAAATGTGAGGTGCTGCATTTTGGAAAGGCAAATCCGGGTAGGACTTATACACTTTGTGGGAAGGTCCTGGGGAGTGTTGCTGAACAAAGAGACCTTGGAGTGCAAGTTGATAATTCCTTGGAAATGGAGTCATCGTTAGATAGGATAGTGAAGGCGGCTTTTGGTATGCTTTCTTTTATTGGTCAGACCATTGAGTATAAGAGTTGGGAGGTCATGTTGTGGCTGTACTGGACATTGGTTCGGCCACATTTCAAATATTGTGTGCAATTCTGGTCTCCCTGCTATGGAAAGGATGTTGTGAAACTTGAAAAGGGTTCAGAAAAGATTTACTAGGATTTTGCCAGTGTTGGAGGGTCTGAGCTATGGGGAGAGGTTGAATAGGCTGGGGCTATTTTCGCAAGAGCCTCGGAGGCTGAGAGGTGACCTTAGATGTTTATAAAATCATGAGGGACATGGCTGGAGTAAAGATACAAGGTCTTTTCCTTGGAGTGGGGGAGTCCAGAACAAGAGGGCATAGGTTTAAAGGTAAGACGGGAAAAATTTAAAAGGGACATAAGGGGCAACATTTTCACGCAGAGGGTGGTGCATGTATGAAAAGAGCTGCCACAGAAAATAGCAGAGGCTGGTATAATTACCATGTTGAAAAGGTATCAAGATGGGTAATGCTATAGTCTGAAAAAAAAAAGGACAGCATGGTGGCACAGTGGTTAGCACTGCTGCCTCACAGCACCAGAGACCTGGGTTCAATTCCCGCCTCAGGCGACTGTCTATGTGGAGTTTGCACATTCTCCCTGTGTCTGCGTGGGTTTCCTCCAGGTGCTCCGGTTTCCTCCCACAGTCCAAAAATATGCAGGTTAGGTGAATTGGCCATGTTAAATTGCCTGTAGTGTTAGGGGCAGAGGTAAATGTAGGGGAATGGGTCTAGGTGGGCTGCGCTTCGGCGGGTCGGTGTGGACTTGTTATGCCGAAGGGCCTGTTTCCACACTGTAAGTAATCTAATCTAATCTAAAAAAAAGTTCTGGCAAATGGGACTGGATTAGTTTAGGATTTTGGTTGGCACACACATGTTGGACCAAACACTCTATTTCCATGTTGTACAACTCCAGGAATCTATGACTAAGTGGAGAGTGAAGATGTTGAAGAGCTGGTGGAGTCCCATTGTGAAGACTACTCTACAGTTGATCTACTTTAACTTGTTGCTGAGGGAGAAATGGAAGCTGGAGTTGAAGATGAAGTCCAGGATGCAGCACTGCAAGAGCTTTCCACTTCTCCTTTGCCTTCTATCCTGACGGAAGTTGAGAAGCATAATGATTACAATGCAGAACACAGCAGGGTAGCAGCTGGTGGAATAAGGTTTTATTTGGCACCCTATGAACAGCTTCTTTATGAAAGAAGAAAAATGGCAAAGCAGAAAAAACTAAACGTCTTCTCGTCAGAAGACAATGAACCACAGCCATCCAATTCTGAAGTTATTTTTCTTCCGAACTGTGCAACCACAACTGCACCTGAAACTGATCATGACCCTTAGCCTCTGCCTTAATAATGCAGCAATCTCAAAACCACCCTTTTCCCCCATCAAGTAATTTTAAAAGTTTTTCAAGGTAAAGTGTTTTACTTTATTATTCCATTATAAGATAAGAACGTATTCACATTTATTTAAACTGTGGTATCTTTAGTGTTAGGCTAACTACTATATTTGTTTCAATTTTGAGTATAATATTTTTGGTGGTCTGACCCAATCCTATGTTTTTTCCCATAAGCCCTGTTATTTTTACTGCTCAATTTTCTATCGCGCAAAGTTGCACAAGAATGCAACTGTCACATTATAGCAGAAAGGACTGTATATAGTTTTTGCTAGAGCTTTCAATATTTTGCATTAATGTTTCAGTTCATAACAAGAGTGGCTTTGTTTCAACACTATTCATGAAAAAGGTTGAGTCCTGACGGACATACCAGCCAGATTGGTTATGTGGTAACTGGCTAAATTGGATTTGATTGATTGCTGTCACATGTACCTAAGTACTGTGAAAAGTTGTTTCATGGACATAGCAAACCAGGTCATACAGACCATGGGGTGCTTATTCAGAGCAAGGCATACAAGGTTACAGCTGCACAGGATGTGCACTAAGCAAGATCAACACTAGAGCATTGAGTACACGAGTTGGGAGGTCATGTTGTGTCTGTACAGGTCATTGGCTAGGCCACTTTTGGAATATTGTGTGCAATTCTGGTCTCCCTCCGATTGGAAGATGTTGTGAAACTTGAATTGGTTCAGAAAAGATTTAGAAGGATATTGCCAGGATTTGAGCTATAGGGAGAGGCTGAATGGGCTATAGCAGTTTTCACTGGAGCATCGGAAGCGGAGGGATGACCTTCTAGAGGTTTATAAAATCATGAAGGTATGACTAGGGTATATATTATATATATGTCTTTTCCCTGGGTTGGGAGAGTCCAGAACTACAGGGCATAGGTTTAGGGAGAGAGGGGAAAAATTTAAAAGGGACTTTTTCATGCAGAGGGTGGTATGTGCATGGAATGAGCTGCAAGACAAAGTGGTGGAGACTGGTATAATTAAAACATTTAAAAGGCATCTGGATGGTTATATGAATAGGAAGGATTTAGAGGGATATGGGCCAAGTGCTGGCAAATGGACTAGATGAGGTTAAGATATCTGGTTGGCATGGTTGAGTTAGACCAACGGTATGCTTCTGTGCTATACATCTCTATGATTCTGAAACTATTTAAAATTAGAGAGCTCCATTCAGTAGTTTAATAACAACAGTGAAGAAGCTGCTCTTGAATCTGTTGGTGTGTGTTCAAGATTCACTATCTTCGGAAGGAGGTTGGAAGATAGCATTGGGATCTTTGATGATGATGGCAGACTTTTCGTGGCAATGAGAAGTGTAAATGGAGTCCATGGATGGGAGTCTGGCTTCCATGATCATCTGGGCTGTGCACACAACTTCTAGTTTCTCATGGCCCTGGGCAGAGCAGTTGCCATACCAGGCTATTATGTACCCCGACAGTATAATTTCTGTGGTGCATTTGTAAAAGTTAGCGAGGGTCTTTATGGACATGCTGAATTTCCTAAGCCACCTGAAGAAGAAGAGGCATTGCTGTGCCTTTTTGACCATTGTATCTA